>NC_054542.1:30706883-30866883 GCF_017654505.1 Polyodon spathula
TGTATTTGCTGTTTTTCTGAAGGGCACTGTTAGTATAGGTGGGGAGTGCCAAGGATAGTTTTAAGCAAATGCACTTTTCATGAGTCAGCATGTTAAACTACATGTATATAAGTCTTCGTTGCAGTGTCCTACATTATTGTTTCTGTTTCTACTTTCCATAGTTTAGTATGAAATGCTGCTCAGTTATATAAAATATTGTACAGAAAAGCATTATTTCAGTAATTATAGAAGCACACAAGAAGTTTCAAGATTAACAGGAAGCCCACAGCATTTCAGCTTCTGTAATATAATTGTAGGTGAAAGAGTAGTTCTGGTCCATTTCAATTGGGGAGGCATATGACTTATTGTTATGTTACACTTGGCACTTACTCTGCTAATTATTACTAATCCAAATATTGTCGTCTTGGCAATTTTCAGAATTAACCCTTGAGTGTTGGTGCTCACCTTTAGTGTACTTTCTCATGCATTAACTTGGCACGCTTAAGCACTGACTCAAATGTTCCAATAGTTTTACTGCAGAATGGACTAAATATGCAACAAAGATACCAAAGCCCTGAATTACAAAATACTGGCATTTGAAATGGCCTTGTTTGGTACAAATACACATTGGGACATATTTTTCAGAACAGTTTTTTAAAAGGAAAAAAATACTGACACCAAAAATATTGGACATCTTGACTAGTCCAGTACTGCCAATTATTTATTTTTTTAAGGTAGCGAATATACTCTAGCTGAAAACAACTAATCCACTATTAAACCTACTTACAAATGAGCTTTTTTCACATAATATTTTGTTCTTATATTTAATAAGCACCAGCACCGTCAAGCACACAGCAGTGTATTGAAGTAACAAAGGGAAATTTGACCCAAAAACAGCAGATCAATAGATCGTGCTGACTCTAAAAAGACACTGTGCACTATTTTACATTTTTCAGTGGCAGGGAAGTGAACTGAAAAGCAGGTCTTAACTCAGATGAAATCATCTTAAAACACACTTATCAATAAAACATATACAAAATCAATTAAAATCGCATAATGATACATTATGGAGAGGGAACAGTAAGTAAAACCTAAAAATAAATCAATCTGAGGCTACTTAGTCTTTAATGGTTCACTACTTCAAATTGGACCTTGAGTTATACAGTGAATTACAATAAATGTAAAATAACAGGTAAATAAAATGGAGTAAACTCCTAAAAATCTTGTCCATACTGTAGCTTTTTCATTCAATTTCAAGAATGGATTATGCTAGATAATGAACAATAAATATATGTTCATCAAGGCCCCTCCAAAGTTCAATTAAGAATTTTACATGTCTCTGCCATGGATTTCTATAGGCATAGGCTGTGAACTGAAGCTTTTTAATTATAGAAGTTCCTCCAAACACAAAATGTCAGCACACTTGTTCAATTTCATCTAAAATGCAAACAAGCTATCTGTTTGATACACATCCATTTCAGAGGGAAGTAATTGAGTCAGGCTCATTGAGAAGGAAAATGGATGATAGTAATTGCTTCTGTCACTTTCCATTAACTGCATAGCGCTATAGGCAGACCATTTTGATGAATTACACAAGCTTTCTAAAACATTTGGGGATGTTATATTAAGTGGACCTAAGCTATCAGTGTTTTCTATGGCAACTTTAATTTCTTTGGCTGTTTATAAGTTCATAGTTAAATATGGATTGAATATTTCTGTATAACATTTACATTGTCTGCAGTTCAGCCATTATTATACTGTAGTGACACATTGCAGCAACACGTTTAACAACAAAATAGAAATGATGGAAATGATGGCACCAGTTAGTGGGGTTTTTTTGTAATTACACTGTATTTACACGTGTGGTTGTGTATTCACAATGCAATTAATATGTAATCACACATACCTTCACAGTGTAGTTACAGTGTTGTTGGAGACACTTAATGTGAAAGTGTTACCAACAGTTCAAAAATGCCCCCCCCCCCCTTATAAAAAGCACTCAATCATAAATGTATCATAAGTTGCAGCTATAAGAAACTGAAGTCCAATAGTGAGACATTTCACTTCAGTTAATCACTTTATCAGTGATTTGTCAAAACCGTGATGTATGTCATCTTTTTTTTTTATAGAAGCCTACAACAGTCTAGAAAATGTTTATGAATATGAAACCAAATCTAATTCTTTGATACTTTGTTGTGGTACTAATAACATAAGCAGCAATGCTGTATTGCCGTATAGAGTGAAAAACAGAATTATGTAATAACATCTAACACTACTTCTTTTTGGACTTAAGATTTGAAACTATGAAAGACTATTTAATTTTATATTTAAAATATGGGTGAATTAGACTTTTTTTTTTCAAATCCAGGTACTAGGTAGGAAAATGCATACAAGACATTTTTTATAATCTCATTAAAACAATCAGTGAATATTTGCAGAATTGTAGTTCTGGGGAAAGATTACATTAAAGGATAACTTTTAAATTGTAATTCTGACTGCAGGGGAAGCAAAGAAGAATCACTGTCCCTTGACTGTGTTAAGAAAAAAAAAACACAAGAAAACAATGAATTTATCAGATAACAAAGAATTTCTGTATTTCTAAAATCTGAGTATGCTGATTAATTCTACAACTTGCTGAGCACACATCAAGCATGGTAACGTAATTAGCTGATCAGTGTGAAGCGCTTAAAAGATTGATGGCATACAATCTAACACCTGCATGACAATTTGTAGAAACTTCTAGGGTTTGTGCAGCCGCATATTCTTTATGCTCTGTCTTTTATAAAGTTTGTTATCACTTAAACACAGAGACACACATTTAAAGTCGTTCAAATTAAAGCTATTAGGTCTTCAGTCAAATCTTCAGTAACCAATGTATCGCTTTTACTACATCCCAAAATAAATAATTTTTTAATCATTTAAACCTTTTGTGTACCCCCCCCCCCCCCCCCCCCCCCCCAAAAAAAAAAAAAAAAAACAAACATTTAATTGTTTTCATTTTTGTACACTGCATTTTTGTTAAAAACATACATATTTAGTAAATGTGTACTGGGGAGGAGGACTGTAGTAGAAAATGATTGACCAGAGGGAAGCCTGTTGTTACCGAGAGGGGGCTATAATGCCCCAAGCCGCACCCTGGAGGTAACAATAGTTTTCCCGAGGGGCATTTCATTTTCCACTATGGCTGAATCTGCAGTACATATATAATATGTGAATCAGTCAAGAAAGTAAGTGAGGCAATGTTGGATAGTAAATACGACTTTATATATTAGTTTAAATATAGCTGATACAGCATACATAAATAAATATTGACTTCTATATTGTGTTTAAATATAGCTGATACAGCATAAGCAAGTAAATAAATGAATTAATAACATAAATAAATAACAGAAAATGTTTTGAAATTCATACTGTACAGTTAGCAAAGCTAGTGAGTTGAATTTGTGTGAATTTCAGAAAATTGTTTTAATCACCATTTTAGTGTTTGGAGCATCTTTATTTTGTAATATGTTTTGTAGTTCAGTATTCACTGTAAATTGTTGTTCAGCCTTTTTCTCTTGGGGAGAAAGGCAGTCCTTTGAAAAGGATTGAGGCTGACAGTGATGTGAACCAGTCACATGACAGACAGACTATTGACAAGTGGTGTAAGAACGATAGGGCAATAGTTGTGTGTATGTGTGTGTGTGTGTGTGTGTGTGTGTGTGTATATATATGCAGAGAAAAATTGGCAAATATACTGTGGTATTTAATTAAAAATAAAAAAATAAATAAAACACTCCCACGAGTGCCAGTGCAGTTCAGTGTTTAGCTGTTCCATGAATCCATCCTCAGATGTGGGTCTGCTTTCAATTCACAAATGTAATTTTATCTCAAAAAATTTTACTATAAATTGGCAGTTCAATGTAATGTTTATGGCAAATAAAAAAAGTACATAATATATGTTACAATCAAACAGTTTTCAGGGATAATTTTTTCTTCGTGGAAGGATACATAATTTATTTCTATTTATAAGCAAAATAACCCACTCCAAGATTGTGTGACAATTCTTACCGCACCTCCTGGGTGGTTCAAGGCACTCGGCCTGCGGCCTCTTGCCTCACAACACACCCAGGGCGTGCGGTGGGTTATTATTTACATAACGACTTGGAAAATTAACTACCTCTGAGAAAGCTCTGGAGGAAAATACATTTTTACCAGAGAGAAATCTTGCTAGCCCCCGCCCCCTCATTTTTATGAGGTAGTCTGTGCTAGTTGGCAAGAACAGGATAGGATTATATTTTTTTTTAATCTGGTATTTTTAGAATATCAAAAATTTAAACATAAGCCTTAATCACTCGGCTAATGCAATACAAAGCGTTGCATGTTCACATATTTCCATAGGCAGTTGGCATAGAACTTGGAAAGAATGAACTGGAGATTTTTCTTCACACATTTTTAAGATTTAAGCTTGTGTGTAACAGGACTGGTCAGAATGGTTACCCATATGAAAATGTTCTATAATAATTCTAGAAAGTTCTATAGAGTTTTTATAGATACCGGTTATCCTATAGAAATTCTATAAGTCTCCTAGAGGTTTTATAGAATGGTGCTATATTTTATAGAGGTTTTATAGAAATTTTATACAATTTTTTTTGATAGAATTTTTATAGAACATCTTTGTAGGGGCACAGTTTGGCATTTTTATATTACACAAACTTCATTACCATAATACCTTTTACAGTTTATATTTCAGTGTATCTAACTTACAGTTGTGTAAGGCATTATCTGATTGATTTAAACCATTTGGCCATTCCCTTATTGCTGTTCACAGGAATTAAAATAATATGTATTTAACCTTAAGAGTTAAAAATACCTATATACCGCCCCTTAATGAACCTCAATCAATTCAATAGATTTAATTTTCACGCTATCCTTGCAAAACCACATCTAGTTTAGCTGACAAGCTACATTCATAATAAAAATAAATGCATTTTTCTCCTTTCTTATAATAAAGGAATGCATGGTATATTGTTATCTAGCTGAGTTTCCAGGCATAAGTGATATCCTTCTGGTGTAGAGGCAAAAAGACCTACCGGTAATAGATTTTATACTTATAGCTTTATGGCCTCCAGTCTACACACCCCTGTCAAATGACATTCACTTAAATGTGTTGGTTGTTGTAACCATCCTTGAGGATGTTTATAAAACGGATTAAAAAGATTCTTCAAAGGACAGGGTCACAGTGAATTCTGTCCACACTCAGACCCCTAAAATAAATGCACCCCCTGTCTGTCTCCACTTTGCAGCATGTGCATCACTACTGTACTTTCCTGTCATTGTCTCCTGTCATTCAAAAAGGACAACATGATCATAACAGCAGCACTTTACAATACTGATAATGCAATAAAAGGAGTTTACTGTATACATGTCATTATAATTCATGTATTAACCAACCTAGATACTTATTTACCCCTTCTGGAAATGAATGTCCAAAACAAATTTGAACAGGAAAACAATGAAGGAAGTGGGGAACAGATGCTGCATTCACTCCTCGGACAGTTACTAATGGTATGTTCTGTAGCCCTAGATTTGTTTAAACAGGCTACATAATACAAACACACATTTATTTCTGTATTTCTGTATTTCTGTGTTTCTGTATTTATTTATTTATTTGTTTGTTTGTTTGTTTATTTATTGTGTATAACCTGAACTTATATTTATACATCAGGTGGGTGTGTATTTGCAAAATGGGAACGTAATAGGATTATAAATTGTGATTCTATTTTGAATGTCACGAGTCAACCTACATGCAACCCTTCCCATTATACAATGTTGAAACAATTTTTGATCTGGTACCTGCAGGCTTACCCACTAGCACATGTATATGAAATTAAAACACAATAAATAATGCACTTAGCATTTTTATTTAGCCTGTTTATTGTATCACATGTTACACATATAACCCTTAGCTAATCAACAAACCCATACATTGTTTGGTCATTGATTCAAACATTACCAAATGAATCTGTCATTGCAATTTAAACTGAATAATTTATGTGAATGCCGCTCTGATATCTGGACCAAACATTTCAACTGGGTCGGTTTGTGTGGCTTATAAATCTTCTGCAACATTTCTATAGGATATTCTTATATAGGAATGTATAGCATTCTGATTGTGTATAATAGTGGGGTTAATGCTTCATTGGGAAGATGCTAATAAGTGTCCTACACTTTCAGGAATTGCATGGGTTATATAATTAACATTGGAAAGCTCCAAATGCACAGACAAAGCACTGTTAAGAAAATATTATTATTACCCAAAGGATTGAGCTTCTAAAACTCACCTGGTAGGTTATTATGCACCTTAATATTTTTTGACATTCATTCTTTTTAACTTTTATCCCAGGGTACTATACCCACTGTGCTGAGTTTAATAAACCAACTTGACATATAAATCACTGGAGACAGTGTAGGATTCAAGACGATTCCCCTTTACTCTTTTATCTTATATAATTGTACAGTTTTACACAGGTATCTCTTGGCTATATGCAGGCCATAGGATAACCAGCAAATTAATACCTGCTATCATTTACTATCTAGCTCTGTTGCTGTAGTTTGATTTTGTTCTGAAAGTGTGTGCAATGAGAGGTGTTTTTCAATAACACACTCACTCATATCTTCCAATATCAGGTGGGATTTAAAGTCAATACAGCACCTGTTTTCAAAGAAGAAATGCAAACTCCAGGGAGTAAGTGATTGTAATATAGTATATGATACAATATTAAATTATTTTTGTACTGTCAGTACAACTTTATTCCAATGGTTCTGGTTCACATGAAGCATGTTTAGAAGGCCTTTGTTGAATCATAAAACCTATTCCTCACTGTCCTGGTTTGTTAAGTCAATTTTAGTGGATGTGGCTTGCTTCCCAAATGAATATAACCTTGTTTTAACTTTTTTGTGTTTGTCTTGTGATTGGGGTGAGAAGGCTGTATAGATTGAGTCTGATATTTTAGGACATCCAATCAATGTTAAATTTGTCCAAGCCCTTTAGCCCACTGTACAGGTATTGTACCAGTGCTATTTAGAGTGGTGGTCAGAATCCAGGCAGTAAAGCGTAGTTCATGAATTTCTGTAAGAAATGAAAATTAAGCTGCTGGACATATAGTCAAAGAATATTTTGCAGTTGATTCCAGTGGTAATTAATATTCTTCTTGGATCACTAACTGCTTCTTAGTTTTTCACAATGTGCCAGCAGACCCCTACAGAATAAAAACCTTATTATTGAACTTTCTGAATTCAAGCTTTTCTTTATCTCATGGCTTCTGCTCTGCTATCTTTCTTCCCTGTCAAATAATACTTCATTATGATATCTATCTATCTATCTATCTATCTATCTATCTATCTATCTATCTATCTATCTATCTATATATATATATATATATATATATATATATATATATATATATATATATATATATATATATATAGTAAGGTAGCAGGGAGGGGGTTAAAATCCTTCCCTGCTAAAACATGTGAAAATGCACATTTAGGTGTTATTGAGCTAATTGTTTAATTGCTTATTGCTTAATTGTGTTACTGTTTAGTAACCCCCTGCACCTGGTGGTAGTTGTAAATTAGAGCCAGGTGCAGGGTATTTAAGCAAGACAGGCAGTTTGTTCAGGACTGCTGTGTGTAGGGAGGCAGAAGTTGTGATCTGCTTCCAAGCAGTGAAGGTAAAGTGCTGTGTTAAACCATATGAGTTTTGTGTTTGAGTTACAGATAAACAGCTTAGCTGTCCTGGTTGAGTTAGGTTCCAGACTGTATAGTTAGTGCTCCAAGAAGGAGCTAGGTGTTTGTTTGTTTTGTTTAATTTATTTGATTGGTGTTTATTAAAAGTGCGCGTCAGCGCTTAAATCAATTCCATTTCTGTGTCCTGAGTCTATTTTAAAAGGGGCAACAAACTGTGAGAGTGAGAGGATCGTTCACAATATATATATATATATATATATATATATATATATATATATATATATATATATATATATCCCTTGAATCCAGTGTTCACAGTGACCCAGAAAAGCTTAGAATTATTCCAATTTCAAGTTGGGTCCCTTCCCTTTTCAATTACAGTAGGGCTGTAATTAGATAGCTGTAATTGAGAGGTGTACATGTATGAATATGCCCTAAATACAGAAGAACATACTGTAATAAAAGAGGGCATCTTTCAGGCTGACAATGCTCGCTCATTTTCTAAAACCTTGAAACCTCATTCAGAGGGCTCCTAAAGAATCAACAACAACATAATGGCTTGACAACCCATTCCTTACACCCTCTAAACTTTGTGTGAATAAGTGCCTCCTTTTTGTGAGCTGAAATGACCAAAGATGATTCAACATTTACAGACTGACAGCTCTTGAACTTAAAATACACTATTCACAGAATCCATCAATGTGCAATTCTGAGTCATTTGGTAATACTATTTATTTTCAAATCTTTCTTTATATATAGTGCCTTTCATAGTGGACCACCATCGAAAAGCGCTTTACAAGATACAAGACTGGGGTGTGTGAACTATGCATCATCTGCAGTCACTTACAACAACGTTTCACCTAAGACAGAGCACATGGAGGTTAAGTGACTTGCTCAGGGTCACACAATATCAGAGGCACATACCTTTAGAATTGCGGAAGTTTTCTTGTTTCAAAGATTGAAAATCCTTGTTTAAAATCACAGCTTAATCACTGACCTAATTCAAGTCAATGTTCCTCTTTTATCTCTGTCCAAGCTGGTTGTAAACTAAGACATTAGCAGCAGGGCTGTTGGAAACTTATGTTAAAGATGATGCCTCACTCGTATGGCCTGTAGTTTCAGCAGCACATTCCTCATTATGCATTTTCATAAGTTTGCATACAAGAAGGGCTTCTTCACAGTTTATTTACAATATTTCCTTTTCAGTGTTTATTTTTTAAGCAGTTATTCATGGCCACCCATCACATTCCAGAACTGAACACAAAGCATGAAACAAATTTGTAAACACAAAAGCCCAATTACAAATACACTGTTAGTTTAGAGACAAGGCAGCATTCTTCTCTCACTTGCCATACACCAGACATTATATTTCCTCTGGGGAAAGAGTTGTTATACATGCATATCTTTATCAGTCTGGGAAGAGCAGATCTCTCATCAGTTACAGGTGCTAAGGGTAATGAATAGATTATCTTCAGTATTGAGCACCTGGAAGTGAAAGGTTGGAAAGTCGACCCACTTAATAGTTAGCACTGCTAACTTAAAGTCGTGTTGTACTTTTTCTATAGAACTTACAACTTCACACATTTCTTAAACCTAATGAGCCGTGGCAGTTTAGTATACAAACCATGGTGAATAGTGTCTAAAGTAACTAAGACATAAATCACTATATTGACCTTACTGGTATGCGCTGTTCAGGGTTTGTTTCCCCTCAGTGCTGATGTTTAACATTGCCTTCTGGAATTGTATTGTCGATGGAGTCGTTTACCATTCTGTCAGCTACATATAAAGCCTTCTGCATTGCTGTACAGAATTTCCCGCTTTGCTGAACTTCTTAGAAATACCTGTGACCCTCTGTTGAAAAAGGGGCACATTAAAACACTAACATTACAATTAGGTCATGCTACCTTTGTCAAACATGCCATAATAAAACATTTACTTTTTATGTAACATAGGAAAGATTTTTACAAAAGTGAGAGCCAGATTATTCAGTGATCTGCTTATTCACGGCTGTGCGCTAGATAATGTTGGCTCTTACAATTATAAAGACTGATTTAGCTTACATTATGGAAGGCAACTAGAACTGAAGTAAAAGTTCTTTGACAGACTTTGCAAACATCATAAAGAGACAAGTGGGCTGTAAAAAAAAAAAAAAAAGAGAGAAAATGTAATTTGAAGTTGCTCTCTCTTGGTTGCACTGAATGACTGGGCAGTTTGTCCAAGATTTCCTAGATACTCAATTCCAGTATAACGATCTTAACTTAAGTTATAAATAAAATAAAATATAATAAATACAACATACAATTAATAAAAAACACGCAAAAAATAAATCAAATAATTTTTTTTTTCTTTTTACCAAATATGATACTTGATATTATTTGGTTTAAAGCTCTGAATCTCCTCTTTCTAGTGGTGTACCGCAAGCAGGGCTGTCTCTCACAGTGCCTGAGTAAAAAGAGTTAAAGGGCCAGGTCACCGGCGGGATATTTAACATTGGGCAGACCCTGAAGAAGTTAAATAAAAATAGATGTTTGCTATTCTTTGAAAAATATACGTGAGACCAGCATAACAAAAGGAAATGCTTGACAGGTATGGTTTAGGGCAGGGTTTTCCAATTATGGTCCTGGGGGACCTGTGTCTACTGGTTTTCATTCCAGCTGAGTTCTCAGTTACTTAATTGAACACTTAATTGAACTATTCATTAACTTAATTAGATCTTTGAACTGTTTTCAGCTTCTAAACAGTTGAAGATTTCAAGTTAACTATTCAATTTTATAAGCAACTCGAAGTCTGCAACTTTTTAGGAGCTGAGAACAATTAAAAAGGTCTAATTAAGCACATTATTAGTTCAATTGAGGGTTTGATTAAGTAATTGGAATGGAATAATCAGCTGGAATGCAAACTAGCAGACACAGGGGTCCCTCAGGACCATGATTGGGAAACTGTGGTTTAGGGAATCATTTATATAGCTATAACTCCTTTAAAGAATGTTAGGAGGTAAAAGGTTCATTAATCTCTAATGGAATGTGGTATTAAATATGATGCCCAAGTGCACACAGCACTATTAATAAGATGCATTTGTCACACAAGGCTTGTTTCATCTATTGGATTAAAATGTTGCAAGTGAGGGGAAAGGAGGGGTGACGGGACAGGTGGTATTGCAAATAGGATTACTGCAGGACAATTCTCTTCTGAGATCTAGTGATTTGGAGGGTGGACAGAGAGCAGTAATTCTCTTCTGAGATCTAGTTATTTGGAGGGTGGACAGAGAGCAGTAATTGCTTTATACTCTGATGGTTATCAAGTGCCCTTGAGTCGTATTTGTATTTGTAAGGTAATAAATTCCAACAGCACAGAACTATTACAGCTGTAGACTGTCAGTCCTCAATAGTCAACTATTACAGCTTTTCCCCTGTCAGTCCTCGTTTACTTCAGCTTTTTTTTTTATCTTACACAGATGGAGGCATGATTATAGCACTAGTTATTCCAGATGATTTTTGTTTACACTTTGGTATTAAAATATTTAAATTAAACCTTCCAATCCATAGACTGTATCACTTTCTACGCAGACTGAATCATTTCAAGATTTACCAGTATTATCACCCTATTGAATTGATTTTGTTTTTTCTATCAGAAAAAGTTTCAGTTACTGTTGTGTTTTAAGAAAAGATAAGTGAAGTAGACTTTATTTGGAATCTGTTGGGTAACCAATATGTATTAAAGGGATTTTTCTGTTCTCTAAATAATAATTTGCTAAATATCTGCTTGTGGCTTCAGACTTTTTTCTTCCTTAATAGGTAACATAATTTACTATTTCAACAACTTCCCTTTAAAAACATATCTTTTGGACTTTCACTTATGAGAATCTTTTCAAGGCAAAGTGTATTTGGTTTGTCAATTTAAATTAGATTTTGATAACTCTTATCAATGTTAAATGTTAAACTTCTTTTCCCCTATTGATGCCAGTGATCGAAGCAAGAGGGCTGTCATTAAATGTACTTACAGTACTAGATCCTCAAAGGAATAGCAACAGAAACATGAATTAAGTATATACTACCTTGAAATGCAGCAGTATTTGCTTTGCTTGTCTACAATTCTATTTTCATCGTGTATTCTTTGTTTTAGATTTCCTGGTTGCAGGAATCATGAGGGTTGTAACAATAGGAGACACAGCGATTGCCTTTTCACAAGAAACTCCTTTTCAATTCATTAGATTTGAGTGAATGCATTACTTTCTTATCTTTTAAATTGCATTTTCTACTGGAACTAGGGCTCTCTGACTTTCAGAGGAGTTAGAACAGATTCTAGAAAACCCCAATGCACTAAAGTTCCCTTGAGGTTGGGTTTCATTCTTACTATTTGCTACATGGTAAAAACAAGGTGAACATTCAGAAGACAGGAGCACAGTGGATTTTTGGGAATAAAACAATGGGTCATGTAGGTGTATTTTTTGAGACACAGTACAAACCAACAGGGGGCAACAAGGTGTTCATTACACTGACATTATTGCGCACAGCAGATGTAATTAGGCCCACACATACAGCAGGTTGAGGATGTCGCATTACATGTGGGCAGGTTCAGACTGTCAGCATAATTAACTCCTTGGAGTTTAATATTGGTTTTTAAAAAATGATTTGTCTCAAACCTTTAGTTTTACCACTGAACTTTTAATTAAATTGTATCATAGATTAAGAAGTTTCTTTAGTTCCTTCTACCAGAATGATTGGCCATAAAATGTTATCAAATGTGCAAAGAATTTGCAGAACTCTTGTATTTGAAACACAATTTAAAAAAAACAAAAAAACAAAAAACAAAACACCCCCTCACATTATGTCAATAAAACGGTAGGCTACTGCTCACCTTCAGAAATCAAGCAGGCAAGCCATACCGCATGTGTGCTGTCACTTAAATGAAATAAAAACTGTTTGCAAACATTGTCCTTTTTATGTAAATCTAAAATTAGATTTGACCGATCTAGTTATCAAATCAATCAATCTTTATTTTATATCGAGCCTTTCACAGTGGACCACCATCATAAATCACTTTATAAGATGCAGTAACAAGAAGAAAATCCATAATACTTTAAATTTAAAGTTAATCTGACTTTAATGTTAATGAAAGTAACAAGGAAATTTGATTAAATTTAATGTAAATTTAATATGCAATTGCATATCTATTTAATATTATTCTAACGTAAATGTAATATGCAATTGCATATCTATTTAATATTAATTTGTGCCACGCAATATAAAGCATTACCTACATTTCTTATGATCGAGTACACTCACATGAGGGTGTCCACTTCGTCAGTCAGAAAGTGCAAATGTGGCAACGTTACATTGGTAAGCAGAAATCAATATTTTGGAGATGATTATTGTGAAGAGTCTGAATGAGATTAATTTGCTTCTTGAAGCAGATTTTTATTGGGCACGAACTGGGAAAGAATAGAACTTGCCAATCGTACAAAATAAAGAGAATATAACAGTCAAGAATGTTACACGGGGGACTTAGGAGGAACGCTCCCCGGTAGTATATATGACGCGCTCTGCCAAAACATGAAGACTTCTGCATCAACAACACGTTAATTGGACACACAGGGTGAAGTTTTGACGTATTTGTCTAGATATGACAGCAGAGCTCCTTGTTGCCGCTTGACTTTCTTTCTTGACTTTACATTTTTTATATTTTTATTTTCATTTTACAATGGCCTGACTCATACTTGCGAGGGGCCAACATAATACTCGCGAGACTGTTTTGACTCTGAAGACGTATTTGCAATAACCTGTGTTTCTTTCAAAACTGCATGACCTATGTAGCTAAAGCAAGTGCAAAACAGGTAGTATTTATTGAATTGAATGGAAAGGCATGGGCTGGATGCAAACCGGTAGCCTCACGGTTAAAAATGAAGGTCTCAGTCACAATGCCTGAATAGTCAAACTATCAGACTGCAAATTAAAGTTAGATTTTGAAATGTCCAGTTTTGAAATGTCCCATTGTTCAGTATGTGGAAAACTACAAAGCATTATGTAATTCAATATGTTAACGTTATCCAGGAGGTTTCATTCAACTTTATGAAGCAAAATGAGTTAATTCTATAGGTTGATGAAAGACTTTTGGCTATAGCTGTACTTCCAATTCCACCTCTAGCCCTGCAGTGTCCACTCGAGCTCATTCGGAATTCCTGACTAGTAGGGGCCACTGTATCGCAGCGAGGTGAAGCAGTCTCTGCCAATTTATTTCTAGAGCCAGGATCAGTACAGTGCTTTCCATAGGATTCCCAGCCAAGATATGAAATTTAGCACAACCAGGACACAAAGCCGCACTCCCCTGATAGAATGACTCACCCTTCACACCATAGCATTGTGCCTTTACCAGGTTGGGATTTTTTTAGTAATGGGAAACATCCCGGAATACTACTGTTGATTAGTTTAAATGCTGTTTGAAGCATCTGATTGGGAAGAGGACAGCTTCTCTGGATTGTGATACCTGAACTTAAGTTTATAAATATATCCTCATAACTCACACACTGATTGCAAGTACAGAGCAAAACAATTTAACCAGAACAGTGAGCAGCTAGCGTGGCAGTTGAATAACAGAAAACTAAATATTTTAGAAATGATGTAATGGGCAACAATGGTAAAGAACTACTGTATGGCCACTATTTTCTTAAAACTGGTTTACAAGTGTTTGCTCTTAAACAGAGATTTGAAAATTGAGAAGAAATGTGTGTAACACATATACTGTAACACAAATACTAAAATAGTTGAAAGAAAAAAGGCTTTGTGAACAGTAAATTCAAAATATGCTTATAAACGCAACCATAATCCCAAATTCAGTATTTTAACACAATTTAAGAACAACTTATGTGGCTTGTCTTCTTGTGTCTTCACCACTAAAGCAGCAAAAAAAAAAAAAAAAAAAAAAAACAGTTTGACAGGATATTTCCTTGCCTGAAGCAACTCATTCTGCTACAACACTACACCAGCTTGCTTCTGCTCAGTACCCCTGGCTCTTCCTTTCACAACACTAAACCTTCTCTTCTCTTTTTTTTGTCACCAGTTACAAATCAGGGAAAAAGAATTTTAAAAAAGGAAGAAAAGAGATTAATCTTCCTAGTGCAGTCAGGGAAAAAAAATAAGGGATCTAAGAACCTTCACCAGCAGTAATTCACACACAGCCCCCCCCCCCCCCCCCCCCCCCCCACCTTGGCCAGGGGGGGGTAGGGGGAGAAGTTACTGCACACGTGTTCGAAGTATGATAATCCAGCAGTGTCATGAAAACTAAATGAAGGTGGCTTTATGCAGAAATATGGAAGCTCTACCTGAGGGCATACTAGCATGAGCACTATATATTCAAAAAACATAACTCTAGGGCGGCTTTGAATATCTACTGACATACGCTGGGTAACAGGACCCCAAAATCCTACTCTAGGGCGGTTGAATATCTACTACATACGCTGGGACAGACTGATGCTTCTAAAACACAGAAATCCTAACAGAGGGATATTATTTCTTCCTCGTGTTGCCTAACCCTATCTTGCTTTTAAGAAATTTACACCATGAAGCTGGAGTAAACAAACATTTTAACTACAAAACACACAACAGCCTGCTGCACTCATGGATGTGTTTAGCTTTGTGAAGATTGCAAAGCTGTCAGGGTAAGTGTGCTTATTATGTGTATTACCTTGTTGTGTTTACTGACAGTGTATTCATGCTGTTCGGGGGATGAACAGCCTTTGATCAGCCACAAAATATTGTGCGGGGGGTAAGTAGAGAAAAAAATTAGGGGATTTGATAACAGAGGAAAGCTACCAGTCTAGAGAAGTCATAGCTTTAAAGGTGTGGTGCCTGATTTCTAAAAGACAGATAACTCATTTGTGACTAATAAGATCTTCATTTTGGTGATGCATGGAGAGTTTGGCTCTAATGAATATAGTCGAATGTAGCTGGAGATTGGGAGATGGGAGATGCTGGAAGATAAAGGGGGCTTTTATGCTGGTGGTGAAGAACAGTTCACTCTGCTCAACTTAATTAAGTACTCTCTGCAAGAATCCTTATCAGCTAGATTTTAAGTGATTACCCCTGTCAAGGAACACCTCAGGTACCAAATAACCACAATGCTAATATCATGCAAGAGATTTAATAAAGTATATGATGAAAATAACACTAATTACGATGTACACACCTATTAGGCACTTGTGTGATTATTATTACAAATTATAACTATAATACATGCAATATGTAGAACATTTTAAATACATGTTTTATTCCTAAACAATGACTATGATTATTTCTAAACGATTGTTGTATTAAGTTAATCAGATAGTGTATATTATTACCAGGGTATGGCTTCAGTGCTTTGATGTTATCAGTATAACGGGTATCTTGTCCTGCAGTTCATGTTTTAATCTGTGCATTGTGGGTTGTATGACTGGTTTACAAATTCCAGCCATACAGTAAGTGTCTTGCTTCCTTTGGATTTTGCAATGTTGGCCTTTATGCATTTTTGTGTACTACAGAAATGAGATTCTTGACTGTCTGAAATGTGACGTCCTGCGTAGTATGCTATGCCTTGATGGAAAACTACTAAAAGCAACTTGTTAAAGCCAGCAAAACCTTTTGTTCCTTTTTGCTTTTTTTTTTTTTTTTTTTTTTGCTTCCGTTTTGCTATTGTTATCTAACAACATTCTTTTTGCTCAAAGAATGTTGTTAGATAACAATAACTATATTACACAAACAACATAGCAATATATGTATTTGTAACAATTATTACTGCTGTTGGTGCAAACAGGCTTCCAGGTTAGTTTTGGAAATCTGTCTGTTTAACCATGAAGATGGTTGTTGTGTTACTTTTTTTAATAACTGGCTTTGGTATCGATATACTAAACATTATTTTGACAATATCCTCTAATGACTAAGTGAACTGCTGACATAAGGCTGGTGTGGGATCTAGCTACACAGTTTTCTGAAGTGGTTTTTGTGAAGATGTGGCATAGTTTTTGCAGACCTAGCTAACTGTAGCGCTCCACTAGGTCTAAGTGTTGACCAGAACAAAATCCCCTGTTGGAGTTTTTTGTCATTGAAGGTTTTCTTTTTTTTCTTTTTTTGCATTACTTCAAAGTAGAGGTCTTCAAGGGTCCAAATGAATCAACCCGACCGACCATGAACCAACAATTTTACCCAACCCGATGTGAAATTCTTGTTATCAGACCCGGATCCGAACCAACAGTGGAACGCTTTTCCTTCCCCAACTTAATATATGCACTGACTAGATACAGTATTAAAGCAGTGTTTTTTTTTTTTTTTTTCCAGTCAGCCTGGAAATCTGGCTGAACTACAGACAGTGTTTATTCCATCATGAACCTAAACAGAGGACTATAAAGTTAAATATATGATACGTTTGTGTAAAAGATACAGAGGTGAGTACATTATCTGAAAATCAAATGAACTAAAGTACAATCTTGTTAATGCGTGATTTTATTACAAACTTAGCACAAGAACAGATGGAACTGAGGTGTAAAATTTGTGTTTTGCAAAACTTGTTTTCCTTTGTCCACAATAACAACAAACGATTCCCACACCACAGACCTGCATTTTTCTGTGAGCTTTTGTTCATGGAATTTCCTTTTTCTTAAATTTTTCTTTCGCTTCCTTCATAAACAAATCCATTACTCCAACTTTTAAGAAAGATCTAAAAGAAACACCTTCGCTATGGGTCACGTGTCTGCTACTGCGCTCTGCAGCCATGTCATGAGCTACTGGGGAAGCCAATCCACACAACAGGAATTATAAACAATGATTTATAGTACCAAAGAGAGCCTCTTTAATAGTAATCGACAGTTTGTGTATTACTGAGTAAACAAAATCAGACCCGACCCGTGAAGACCTCTACTTCAAGATCTGATTCTTCAGTCATGCTAGACAGAAGTCTTTTCTGAAGGTGATGCTTAGAAATGTTTAACTTGCAAGATTTTCTTGATTTCTCTCTGGGTAATCTTCCTAAGGGATTTACTTTTTGATCACAGAAAAAAAAAAGGTTCAGTTAGAGGATGCAATATCACAGAATATCCAGTAGTGCACATAGTGCTTTCTGATATTAATAAAGATCAAGAGATTTAGAGATGAGGCTTCTTGTAAAACTTTAGCTTGAGGTAACATAAAAGTGCACTTAACTTAAAATGTACTTCAAAGATAATAACTAAGGGGCCTAATGGATCCAGTTCAATCAACTTTGTTACTTTGTATATGGATTTTATGACTATAACTTGTGGAAGCAGCCAAAGATTTGTTGTGTTTATTTGGATTGATTGATTCATTATCAATAATGAAATGTTCCTCCTGTCACCCGTCTAAAAATAAGTACCCTTTTCTTGTGAGTTTTATAGTATTGCTATAATGCTTTCAGTTCTAGTAAACAAACTAACATGTTACATTACCAAGAAGCATATGTAACCACATAATTACTATTATATGTTTTTTAAATAAAGCTAACAGTAGGTAAAGTTGTGTTTTCATAAAATACATAAAAAAAAAAAAAAAAAAAACATTTTAAAAGTATAAAATAGGAATTTGGTCTAGGCTGTAAAACTAAAACTATTGTACAAATTCTTGATTAAGTCTTAAATTTATAGGACTCACAAAAGTCTCAGTCTTTAAGAGAGGTGGTAATACAATTAATTTGCGAATGAGAAGTGTCATTCTGGATTTATACTTTAAAATCTATGAAACCACGTGGACTTAACGAAACATTAGATCTCAATCCATATCTATAAAAATGGATAATTAATCTTTATATGCCAGCTTGAATCTTTTGTCCCAGGGTTGAGAATTGCATTCTAATGTTCTCCAATCTTAAAAACTACAAAATGATACAGTTTTTCATGTTAGATTTTTCAATTTGATGTCAGTTTTTTGTTACGTATATAGAAAACTACAAAGCAGTGTGTAATTCAATATGTTAATGTAACATTATTCAGCAGGTTTCATTTGACTTCATGAAGCAAAATAGGTTAATTCTAACAAAATCTAACATGAAAAACTGTATCATTTTGTAGTTTCTAAGATTGGAGAACATTAGAATGCAATTCTCAACCCTGGGACAAAACATTTGGCCATAGCTGTAGACCTCAGTTTGAAGTGTGAGTGCATTTTTGCTTGTACAATACAATACAGGGCCATACCGTTACTCATGGCTTTTTTTTAAAGAAGAAAATTCCATGTCAAGTAAATTCTAATCAAGGTTCAGTAAACGATTTAGTGTGAAAGGTACACTCATTCCTATTATCAACCCTTGGGTCTATACACTAGATCTAAACATTGGCAGATCTTAATCACCTACCCTTCAAATGTATATAAAAAAGAATTGCACTAAAGCAGAAGTTAGATGTATTTATTTTGTTTCTAAACATTTATTGTGGTGTATATTTCATTACAAATGATTTATAGCAGTCACATAAGACATCAGGGGTAGGGAAAAACATATTCTAATTTACATACAGTATCTACTATATCAAACAACTAAGCAATACAGTTCAAGGTGTCTTAAATACTCTGTAACATTAACGTGGATGTTTATCCTTTCTAAAACAATTTCTACACCAGACACTGCCAATGTATGGAAATAGAAAGTAGTTCAATGCATGTATGTGCCAGATGTTTGGCACAGATATATTTTTCTGTATGGTACAACATTTATTTAGTCATCAGAATCCAACACTACTGCATGCATGGCTGCTACTTTTTATAATGTCATTTCCATCTGTGAAATGTACAAGACACAGTACTCAATGAACCAGAACCAATAGAAAGACTTGTGGTCAATAATTGGTACTGCCACCAAAACATAAACAAACTAATATATATCTATATATAGAGAGAACTGCCATGTAAAATGAAAATGAATGTGCAGAACTAACCACAAATTTTTTTAGTATTCATATCATCCTTTATCAGATTTGATCATAATCTGCACATAATATTTGATGAATATAATATATCTCTATGCAGCATATTCAAAGAGAAAAAATTCTGAAATCCTTAACATGCAGCAATGACAGAGAACACAGATGGACAGAGATCTTAGCTCACCTAAGCAATGAGACTCCAGATCACGTTTCTGAGCGATGTGTCTGCAAATTATCTGGCTAATTGCAGAGAACAATTTCTACCATTCAGCCAAGCACCCACTTAAGGGGGGGGGGGGGGTTGATTTGGAGTGGGCTTTGACTGTAAAATATACAGGGAATTAAATTAAGAGACTTGTTTGCACAATGAGTTATTGTACTAGCTTTTCAGCTGAGTTAGGATTTTGCAATATGGTCCTCAGTGCTGTGCCATAGGCTTTTGGTATTCTCACAATGCAAGACCTAGATATAGACCCTGCCAACATATTCTATAACTTAAATGAGCAGTGGGAGGAATATTTATCAGCAGGGACAAAAGTAGGGCGACATTATCACTGAGCTATTCACAGGATACCGTACCTTGTAACATAGTAGTACTAATTGCAGTGGCTGTTGTTAGGCAAAGCTGGCAAAGTTTGGCAGAGCTGCTGTCTGATGCATGCACCTGGAAAATGATTCAGCACTATGATACGCTAACCTTGCCTCAAAATACTATACAAATCCAGTAAGTTTAATAATAAGTTTAAACATGTTTGACTTTGGACCCAAATTTATGTAACATTAATTGTGCTATAATAATAATAATAATAATAATAATAATAATAATAATAATAATAATAATAATAATAATAAAAAAAAAAACTGTGATTAAAAAAACAAACGCATAAAACATTACAGGATTGTGTTGGCTTATATGTTAGAAACGGTTGTTAAAACCGGCCCTTAACAAATAGACTGAAAGATGATATCGCTACCCAGGGATTTCAAAGATTTAGCTTCTAACCCACAGAGGTAAATTATGTCTTGAGAATTAATAGGAATTTTTAAGGTTTTCGGGTGTTTCAGGTTTTCAAGTTTTTAAAATTAATTTATTTCTCAGAAAGTTAGTATAAAATATCTATATGTTTCATAAGGTTTTCCAAAGTGGGGGCCTACATGATATCAAGGAACCATCGTCAATGTCGGAACCCTGAAGTTAGGTTTTTACACTGCAAACAAAGGGTAAGTTTAGAATTTTAGCCTGGGATTCAGTCCATGACTAAAACTAAAGCCATTAAAATGTTTTTTTTTTTTTTTGCCCAGGCACAATTCACTCCTGTTTGTTCTGTATTATTAAATTATGTAATTCACTATCTGAAGTGAATGATGGGAAGGAATAACACAAATGAAAAAATTAAAAAAACATGCCTATGTTTTTATGCAAAACCTAATGGAAAGAACACAGGTTAGTGAACTGATTTGTTTTTGTGTGACAACACAAGTCATACACAGCACAGAAATAGAGAAAAAAAAATGGTAATGCAAAGCTGGAGTTGCCACCTCCTGGTGATCCAAAATAGAGAACTTTTGAAGTCTGACAAGGAAAGTTATTCGGTCATATACAAAATAGCTGTACACTGAACCACTGAACCATACATTTCAGACACGTTGTCATGTT
This sequence comes from Polyodon spathula, assembly GCF_017654505.1. NCBI lineage: Eukaryota > Metazoa > Chordata > Actinopteri > Acipenseriformes > Polyodontidae > Polyodon > Polyodon spathula. The sequence continues at coordinate 30,728,150 of NC_054542.1, forward strand.
TTCAGCTGTCGCCATGAGCTGTGTTTTACTGAGCTATCACAACACTCTTTATTAGGCTTTCACCATGATGTACTGCTGTATAGTTTTATAAGGACTAAGTATCAATCAAGCAACATATCTACTTTATATACTGGAGCTCATAAGTTCTGCTTCATCAGAGGCCCATAATAAATGTCATCTACCATCTCAATAAATCAAAATATATTTCTACAGACTGGCACCACAACAGCACAGTGTCCCATAATACAGTATAATGCAAGGGTATACTATGCAGTAAGTTGAGCTCTGGACCAACAAGGCAGGTGCCCCTGTCATTTATTTGGTACCGGGTGTTTTTCTTATAATGATTTTTCCTATTGTTTCTTATGCAACTGGTTTCGCTGACATGAATAAGCAAAAAACTACCCAAATACCATTTAAATGAAGGCAGTCCAATATCACAGCTAATCTGTATCTGTGAAACCAGCTGACGGTGACCTGTACATATTTTAATGACTCCAAGTCATGTCTCAATACGTGTCATGCTTATGGCCTTTGCCTCATACCTAACAACACTCTGCTTAAATAAAGAGAAATTCATTTTAGGAGTTCGTCACCTACTGTATACTGTGTGGACAATTTAAACTGGCCCTGAAATGTCCTACCTAATCTTTGAACCTTTAGTTGATGAAACAGTAACAGCTTACTTGGGTCATTAAAAAGGGATTGTGCATGCATCAGAATGGTAGTGAAGGGTTAATACCCCAAATCACACCATTAAGGTGAAGAAATGATCTATTCTGTTTTTAGAGGCACACATATGTTAAAGACACTCCCATACACTGTTAAAGTAATCTTGGTAGACAGGGACCGCCTTTTTCTAAACATTTTGTTGTTGTAGTTGGTTACCTCATTTATCCCAGAAGTCCTCTTTCAATTTGAAAATAGACGTCAACTGACTGCGATAGGATTATGCTGATCTTAATATAAAGGCTGCCTTTAGGCCTCCGTAGCTCTGATGTCAGCGCCCCGCCCCTCGGGTGCTGAATGACTATGCAGAGCGTAGGAAGCTCAGCCTCTTTTGCTTCAGGCTGCAAGGGCTACTGAAGCGATCTCGCTGCTTGATGGCTATTTTCTCTTTCAGAGAACTGGGGTTGCATCCGCAACCTTACGTTATGTCTAATCCACTGTTAAAATAATATAAAATAGATTCAGTTTGCATGTGGTTTGTTTTATTTAGAAACATTTTCATATATGATGTGTTATTTTTATTCTTTGACAGTTCTGGCATTTCTTGGTACTGTCTGGAACAAATGTATATATTTTGGTCACACTTTACATTAAATGTCTCTAATTACTGTGTATTTACATAGTAGATACTTAGTAAATACAGGTGTACTTACACACAATTACAGTGTTATTATGCATAGTTACAATGTACTTAATGTGTACATCTTTTGTGAGATATATGTAAGTACAAAATTGTATCGGAAAAGGGTTAGGATTATATTTAGAGTTAGGGTTAGGGTTAGGATTATATTTAGAGTTAGGGTTAGGGTTAGGATTATATTTAGAGTTAGGGTTAGGGTTAGGATTATGTTTAGAGTTAGGGTTAGGGTTAGGATTATGTTTAGAGTTAGGGTTAGGGTTAGGATTATGTTTAGAGTTAGGGTTAGGGTTAGGATTATATTTAGAGTTAGGGTTAGGGTTAGGATTATGTTTAGAGTTAGGGTTAGGGTTAGGGTTAGGGTTAGGGTTAGGGTTAGGGTTAGGGTTAGGGTTAGGGTTAGGATTAGTTTAGAGTTAGGGTTAGGGTTAGGGTTAGGGTTAGGGTTAGGGTTAGGGTTAGGGTTAGCATTATATCCTGTAAAAAGATTTGCACATTAAGTACTTGCAGATACAAACAGATGTTACAGAGTTTCTTACTTGTTCTAGCGGGATATGAATTCAGTACTTAAGGGAAGGAAGACCAAGTTGTCAGTCTCCCACTTGTAAACAGTTATTGACTTAAAGTTTGAAAAATGGTTTGAATTGTTAGGCTGGACCATATTCCTTTTTTTAATTACTAAGACTGAAAAACAAGCAAAAAAAAACCAGCTAATATTACTAAACCACAGTTAAACAACTCCTGTTGTTCTGTCAGTATATTTAGTTAGCAAGGGTATACCATGCCCAGAAATAATGTACCTGTTTCAATTTCTACTTGCGTATCTGTAATTTAATTACCACCTAGAGTTAGTTTCTTCACTTCTTATTCTTGCTTCTTCTGTTTAAACTTCACCTCAATGTACAATACAGGATGGTTTGTATATCAGTAAGTGCACAGGCTGGGCAATTTGTATGATTTATTGGTTTGTGTGCCTTCTAATGTTTAGTCATGAACTCCCAATTCTGCTGTTATGTAACAGGTTTTTTACGATTATTAAATTACAAGAAGGGCTTGGTTCTAGAAGAACATTAGCTTGTCACAATGTTTCCCATTCTAGCTAACATGTCCCTACAAGATCCTTTTCGACCGGATTATTTGCTGGCAAGCTCCATCTGGGCTCCAAAAATGTAATTAAGCAAAAAGATAAGCGAACGGCAAAACATCCCAGTAGAAACAAGTTCCATGGAAGCTTTTAATATTTCTAGGAAAATTTATGAAATCTTAATGCTTCTTCTTCATTTTAGAATATATTTTTTTTTTAAATCACACTTATCTAGAGACCTACTATGAGCAATGTGTTCTATCAACTGGCAAAGCAACATTAATACATAAAGCCATAATTCCCTTTGAATGTAATTTGTAACAACTTCCATTTATAGTGCAAGGTTTAAATATCAAAATTCATTCCTCTCCATTTTCTGTGGTGGGAGCTCCCTGTGGGTGCTCAGAAGAACCACCAACGGCTCAATTGAAGTCCCTCCAGTACTGAATCTTCACTTTGCCAAAGGCAGCCATGGTTCATATTAGAGCTTTGTGATTATTTTGTAATTCTGTGTTCATTTAATTGCTGCGAGTTTAAAATGATATTTATTTTTTCTTTCATTTGGACCATCACTGTATCATGTAATATTATTTCATTATGTTTAATTGCATTTAGAAGCATATTGGTTTTGAAACTAATAATAACACTACTAATAATAATATAAATATTGCAATTGCAATATATTATATTTTATTCGTATTTGCGTGCTTGCTAAGCTTCAGTATCATGCTGCAGACACATGCTTGTACCCAGTGACTACTACTGACAAAACCTTGGAGACATACTATGAAACCAGGTCCTGTTCTGTCAAAGCAGCTATGGGGAGAAAGGAAGTAACTAACTTTAGGTGGTAGTTAAATTGCAGATACCACCCCGAGTTATTTAAAATAAAGTTACTTAATAAACAAACATATGTTATCTTCATATAGTTGTTTTATTTAATTATGTCTCAATCCTAAAATTCCACCAATGTACCTTCCAACCAATATTCGGGTATGGATGGCATACACGAACAATGCAGATTTGCCTAAAAAAACATCAGTTATTTAAACACTCAAAGTGCAGAAAAGAAAGTGTATTAAAGATGTTGTTGTTCATATTAGCACTTAATGTTGGTTCAAGGCTGGTTCTCAGAAGCCCATTCCTCCAAGTTGCACATTCATGACAATGCCCTAGATGTATAATTATAGGAACATTGTAAACCCTACTGCTGCCTCAGAATTATGATGAGTCATAAACTTCTGCTCTGATCAGAATAATCAGTGGTGGGTCAGACAGAAAATTAGAAACACCTAACCTATTGTATCACTGTTGTAAGGCGATCATGTTTAGCCACTGAATCAGTGGGATAGAGTTACAGCATCAAGGCCTTTACAACAAAATGGAAATGTGAACTTATGTTAAAGGAAAAGCACCCTGCCAGCTTCATATTTAGTAACTAATACCTTAGGTGCACTTTTGAAGTATTAAAATTAACAGTTTTATTTTTCTTTAACAAAAATGGAGCAAATTGCATTTGGTTGTAAATACCTTAAAAAAGGTGGACAGTGCATCTATAATGGTTGAAAAGTTTCTGAGGGATGCATGACCATTGCTCATTCTTATACCTTCAGGGTAATTGGGGATGGAAATCTGCAACAAAGTCTGTTCTCCACAATGGCCCGTATCAACGCTATTTTGTGTCGTCAAGGATCTGAGGCATATACCAACCATGTGTCCTGTTTTATTGTCATATTTGCTACCTTGCCCATTGAGTCTCTAAGTTTCTTTCAACAGGGATATGCACCTTTTATATATAGGGGATACTGAATGATCATTTGTGGTATATGGTTTTTATTCACCGCAGGAGGATGTCCCAGTAAATCACAAGCCGCGACGGGCGAGTGTTTTTTTCAAGGACATCCTTAGCGGGACTAAAAACAACTACAAATGATCATTCAATATTCTGTTTATACCACAAGTATATATTTTAAATAAATAGCAATACAATGTGTACATTTTTTGTATTCCTTAATTCAGGGATAACAGACTATGCATCTACGTGGATTACTTCCGGACCCTGTTTATGGCCTCTTCGCAAACCATCTTCAGATAGAACCTTGAGCTCAGTTTGTCAATGTGCAGCCTCTCTCTTGTTTCCAATTCCTACCTTTACCAGTGTTAATGAAAGAGCTACAGGCTGCTCAAATAAGTCAGGCGCAAGCAGATCGGTAACTTGCATTTCTTGTCTAAACTTGTTCTCAAGGAAATCGGAGTCCAAATCAAAACAACAATGGAAATTTCAAATTATTTCAGACATTTTAAAGTTGCTGACCATAACAATGTATCCCACGCTAGATATACCCACACTTGTGGTATAAATTCAAGAATACGTAAAAGGAATATTATTTTCACACCAAATGAATCATTCATTTACACTAACTTGACCGTTGTATTGTCCAAACCTTGTCATACTTATACAGATTTATATAGTTAGATCATTATCTTCTGCACTTCCCAAGCATGTGTTAAGGTAATAAGCCTGAGAAGTGTTTCTCCTTTGGTAAAGCAAGTGGTGCTTGAAAAGTAGTTTTCTTTGCACGTTATTAATAACCTGCGGGAATGCATTGCCTGTGCATTTTTCTTTTAAAGAATTTGCTTATAGTGGGAAAAATCTAGCTGCAGGCATTTCATTTGTTAGATAATCCTTCTGCTAATACAAAACTTAAGAATCTTCATATGAATTTCTCAGGACTGGGAGGACCTTTGGTAACAGCCAGCAAATTTTAACCTGTTGTATGCTTTGGATTGCTTGTTGATGTTTTTTTTTTAATTATTCAGCTGTAATAAAATACACAGCCAATGTTATTTATGTCTTTCAAGTATGTAAAAAATATGTTATAAAAAACACGTATGATATATATAAGATTTCCTTAAATTTTCCTGGAATCCTAATGGAACACCACAAGGTCATTCAGTGTGACATTTAACTCACCTGCTTTCTGTATGGACTCTGTCTGTAACTGTTTAATTTAACTACACCTTAGGGCAATTGACACAGCTGACACAACAGTCATTACCTGCATGATAACTGTCCACAGCAAAAGGCTCCCTGTGAAGATGAGTGGGACTTAACAAAAGGCAAAGTTAATTAGCTCATATTGTGTGTAAATCTGTGTGTTGTGTGTAAAAAATAAATTTGTAATCATGTCACTCATCTGCAGATCCAATAAAGACATTAAAATACGTCTGCACACACTACTCCAAAAACCCAGTTTCTCTCTCTCTCTCTCTCTCTCTCTCTCCATTTATCAGAGCAATCACTGTTCTATGAAAAAAGACATATCCATAGCAACTAAGATACTAATCTTTTCAGATGTAAAGCAGTGACAAACCTACCTTTGTAAGAAAAAAGTAGTAGCATAGCAAAGTGTAATAAATAATAATAAAAACATAAAAAAGGAGACATACACTACTGTAGTACTGTAAAGCATGGAAACGCGTAGTAAACTGGGGCATTTTGTGGCCATTTGTTGGATGTGAAATTGTTTAAGAATACAAGGATGTCTTGGCCAGAACTAACCCCATCACTGGGTGCTGTGTGTTTGTATATGAAGACATATTTTAGTTAGTTTTTACTGGATCATACAACGGCTACCATGGCATTCACAATTTTCAAAGCTTAGCAAGTATTTATTGGTTTAACAATGGCTGCAATTCTGATAGGCTTGATATGACTCATAAAGGTTTATCATAGAAATATAATGCTATGTGGACAATCATGCCATTTTATATACTTGTTTAATGGAAATAAGTGGCGCTCTTCAATTGTAATTGTTAAATGGAAAACTCTAGTCTAGAGGTTACAAAAATGACCTAGAATTTAAAAAGCAAAATGAATATTCCGCACATAAAAACTTAAACAGGGTGAAATAGAATATTCATTTTCATGTTTTAATGCAATGGAAAAACAAACTTAAGTATACATTTACACAAAATCCACTTTGAACGTTTACCCTCTATTTGACACTAATTAAGGCATTAACAAAAACGTTTGTCTACTTGACTGCCAAACATCGAATTAGTGTCAATCAAGAACAGTTTAAGTGAGGCTTCAAAGGGGACCATTAAACTTCATAGCTTACCTTCTTCACTTCTAGCTTCCTTGATCTATATTGTGGTTACCCCTAACTGTGTACCACAAACAGCACATTCATACTTCAGAGGAAACTGTCGTATCTATCAGCATGTTAAATGACCTCATAAAAAGATAACCATCCTTCAAGCATTTGGGATTCAATTTTAAATTCCATCTGTACATAAAAAACAATATTAATAGCCAGCCAGGAGACTTTGAACCATAATTTATCACAAATGTAAATATGCCTGAGCGCATTCGTATATGTGAAATAAACAATTTTGCAGGGGCTTGTACATACAGCACCTTGCCAGATGCATGATAAAGGATGTGGTTTTTAAATGCGCTTGTGTTTACAAAGATTTAGAAAACAGCACATGATGTGGAATAATATTCCCAATATGTTTGCTAACACACTTTGATGCTGGTTTGCCACAACAACACTGAGAAGTTCTCTTTCTCTCGTTGTTCATGAGAAAAGCAATCAAGAAACAAAATAAATCTATACATACCATCTAAGATATTAATCTTTTCAGAATCTAAGCAGTGTTGTGCCTGTCTTTGGCAAAAACCATGGTAAAAGCATAGCAAAGTGTAATAAATCATAACAAAAGATTAATAGGGACAATGCACCCCCGGAAATAGTGAGGTTGGATTTCAGCAGATCATTTCTTTAAATACTGGCAACTAGTGTATGTTCTTGTTTTAAAGTTGTTTATGTCACTTTCATAGTTGCGCTGTTAAGTACGTCTCACTGCAATTAGAAGCTAGTTGTTTCGCTAGAGGGAGCTCATAGTAGGGGAAAAGGTCTGATCTATAGTAACATTTTGACTGCAGTAAAGTGACCAGCTTTTAGGACATTGTATGCTAATACATTCTATTTATTGTTTGAATTATGTATGAAAGCACAAATAAAAAAATTGCAATTATATTATTATTATCATTATAATGTAGTGCCTATTATCATGAATTACACAATCAATCAAATAGAGTCTGGGTTTTGTTATAGAAAAAAACAAAAACAAAATCCAGACCACTCCCACCAAGTCATGACATACACCCATAGGTACTGATATTTCATATTGGGAAGTCTGCACATTTCTCTGGTGAAAATGCATTTTAAAAGTATCCAGTGATTTATTTATGTATCTATTTATTTTTTGTGATTGCTATCATCAGTGTGACCTCAAGGTTTTGTTTTTTTATCAATAAACTTCAAATTATTTTTACATTTCCCATTTCGAAATGTCCGCTACAAACAAGGCTAGACAACAAGGAGAGCATTGATCATTTCTGTGATAGTTTGATTTAATCATTTTAAATTCATGTTGTTATATATAGCAACCTTATACTGTATTTTACTCAAAAAAACAACAGCTTTCTTTCATAGTTTAGCGTTCAGAAATTCAAATAAACAGGCTACATTCTCAGTTCATTGCACATTTCATATAATTTTTTTAATATGTTGATGAAAGCAAGTCCAGTTCAGGGACTTTTCCAGTTCATTGTATATTATTGTCTATTTGTCCTTCAGAAATGTCAATCAAAAAATGAAGCTGCTGATTGCAAGTTCTGCAATGGAATTGACAGACAAGCCAAGGTTGCCTTAACCCCTAGTGTAGATTCAAGTGATTTCCACCTTTCATAATCAAGCTAGTCTTATTTTTGATAAACTCTAAGGATGTACAGTAAAACAAAGTTTATTCCTCATTTAAACATTGGTATTAGAGACTGTGAAATATGTTAACTATAAGTATGACTTTCAAATGTATTTCACTGACATAAATAAAAAAAAGCATCTGAATTTTGAGCTACATTGCTTTAAATGGCTGACTGCAATAATTATAGAAATCCATTCTGCATGCTGCTTGATACATTTATGGAATTGATTTATTTACTGACATCTTTCAGTTTCAAAGCCTTTTATTAACTATACATCAAAGTGGTTGCCAATAGATTAACATGCTTAAGAACCTATAGGGAATAGAGGTTATTATTTTAAGAGAATGTCATATGCTTAAGCTGATGGAAGTATATAAAGAGGTTTCGAGTTATTAATAAAAAGACATTCAGTAAATAGTTCAGTGTGTGTTTCCCTTTGTTTCATATGATGATTTACAGCAGTTACATGTTAACATAAAAAGTAAAACAATATATTGTAGCGTGCACAGGGAAAGGCATCAGCAGGGCTAGCAAGTGACGTAATTACACATGAAGCCATAAGCTCAATATGTGCTCCTTGCAAAAGAGCTGGCTATTTTGTACAGTGGTATCGGTGCTATGCTTTAATGTGCAAGGTCCCGGGTTCACGCCCTCCCTCCGCCTGTATGTGGGTTGCCTCGTCCTGTGTGATGTGCCTGCCTGCGTTAACCAAGATTGCTACAATATATTGGGGACAAAATAATACTCTCTACATTATATGTGTCTGGGTTATATGTGTCTGGTTTGTCCCATTGTAAGGAAGGAAAAGGTCACCACAATGTTGGTGATAGCAGCAACATACCCATCTAGCCCACAATCCTTGATTATTGATTAAGTTTATCAACACTTCCTGTACCCTGTGTGTCTTAAACCTGCAAAAACAAATACCTTTTTAGTAAAACCCTTCTTCCAATGTAAGCTTTAGGTAGAGGTTAGGCCTTTTATGTTCCATTATTTGAATCAGTTCTGTATAACATTAACATGCACTATGTTTCCATTGTTGGCTGTGATTTCTAGAATATCTTTTTTTTTTTCCATTTGCTTCTCAGTTCTGAACGAGTGCATAGAAAGAAATCATTGCTCCCTGGTGATCAAAAAACTGTCTGTGATTGTAGTGTTCCTATTCCTAACAAAAATCCACTTCACCGTGGCCTTTTTATGATGACATCAGCTTACAACAAACTTCAATGTGCTGTGAAGTGAGGGTCATTTCATGAGAACTAAAGAGGGGCTATGCTAATATCTTGGGTGCCACTTATTATGGAACCAAACTATGAATTAAACATGCATTACATTAAATTAAACAGGTTGTTTGCAACAACTTTGTAAGACGTTAGAATGATATTACTGAAACATTCAAACGTGCAATGTAATTTCAGGATATGAGAAAGTGTATTTCTGTCTCACTAAGATGATCATTCTTTAATTTGCCACTGGAATTTTATGCATTTATTACTGGTATGGGCAATAGATTTGATGCTGGCAATTACAAATGAAAGTAGCAATTGTCATGTGCTTTGTCATTTTTAACAACTGCAACTTAATACTGTATTGATCAGCAAACAATGTTGTATCATATTCAAAGAAGACTAACATGTCGACTCAGGCTCTATGGATATTTGAAGTTACGAGTAACACTTCCTATAATAGTACATTAGCGTCTAATTAGATTATGTAAACTGTGGCAAATCTAAATATCGCTTATCTTTAACTTTTTATTAATTCACCTGTGGTTTCCTCCTAGGGTGATTTATAGAACAACTTATTAGCTTTACTACATATAATACAAATTCAGTGAGATCAGGTAAATACATTTTTGATATGCAGTCTTAAGTTTCAAACTGATGTCATTATATACTGTATAAAATGTCAAAAACATACATTGAGGGAGATAGTTTGTCCTGTAGACAACAATGGCAATGCATATTGTTTAAACTTTCATCCTCATATACCATATATTGAGTAAGCCAAAGTGTTTTGTGTGTATGAGAATAGATTGTGCTTATCAACTGGTGAGTCATTGTTAATTGCTTTTGGTTTGCCATGCTGGACTAATGACAGAGAGTGATCTATGTTATTAATACAAAGCAGATTTTGGTGCAGAGTGAATTCCCTGAAGAAAGCAGCTTATGCATGACAGCTGTAAGATGGACAGAACAACCTGCCGGCTCCAAGCAATAATCAATCACACCCAAGACAAAGCCTTTTACTGAACAGTTCTTACTGTGATGCTAAGAAAGTAATAACTCATGAGGAAATGTATGTAGCACCATGCAACTTAAAAAAATAACATTTCAAATAAACTAAATGGTGCTTTCATCAGCGTACTGAATAAAATTGTACAGTATGCAGTGGAATTATTATACCAACTAGGAGGAGGTGGCCTAATAATTTTTAGTCTATAGTTATGAAAGTGTGTGAAAGACAAGGAAGGGTGGTAACTGGCGGAGATTTAACAAAGCTACAAGAAAAGTGGAAGGTTACATCACCAGATCATTTTAGGTGGTGCAGTTCTGCTTCAATGACCACCCAATCCTTATATATATATATATATTATCATTCAGGTATACGGCAGCTCAATGAGATGAAAAGCTAATCTAATAAGATAATAAGATAATAAGATGTACATAAAGAAATGCTAATGTGTCTTGCTGCAGAGAAAGACGTCCTGCTGTACAGTTTAGTAACACGTTTGGGAAATATTGTGCTTTGTGAAATGAGATTTTACTTTTTCAGACCTGTGAATTAAATGTATTTTATTAACCTACTGTACCAATCTTTTGTTTCATGGGCACGTAAGATGGTGTATTATATATACTCATCATGGGCCCTGCAAGATTGGTTTACATTTTAAAATAGCTCCTAGTCAGGGTGGGCGATCCAATACTGCATGGTCTGTATCAGTTTCCCTATTTTTCTGTGTAAAAGTTATATTCTGTATAGCCCAAATCAGTGCAATTAATTTTTTTTGATGTTCACAATTGTTTATTTTTTTCATGTGTACCTGACTGTGTATAGATTCTGCCTGGGCATTTTACACACTGCTATTGTGCTTGAATTTTATGAAGTAATATTAGCAAGCAAGGGAATGGATTTGCCCATCATTGTTTTCTCTTCAGGTGTTATATATTAGCTTGCAATGGCATTGTACAATAGTACTATTATTTTATGATCCTTGATTTCAGAATCAGATTTTTTTTGTTTTTTAACTGTTTAACTTGAAAACCCCTATTAGATTTTCCCTTTTTAAGGTCTCTAGGCATTGTAACCAGTTGATAGAGCTGTAGGTATCTTTAATGCATAAATAATACATATAGCTCAATTACTCTCCATTAATATAAGTAATGTCCCTCAACATTTCTAGGGCATTGTCTGTCAGATTCCATGCTAATCAACAATAGGCTTGCAATACAGTATCATTTCTTCTTACTTGTTTAATATACTATGGAAAATTTCTGTAAAATTATCTATTACAAATTCTGATTAGATAATTTTTTGATTCTAACTATGCTTCATTTGATGCATAGCACAACACTAATATGTTTCCCTGCCTCAATTCAGAAAAATGTAAATGTATATGAAGTATACACATTCCATACTGACTTGTTGTGCACTTGTTGTAAACATTCTTGATTTTAAAGTTGTATTTGTATTCTACAAGCTCTGGCCCTTTAGTATCTCAGCATTTTAGTAAAATAAAAAAAATAAATAATACTATAAATAAAAATAATAATTATTATAATGTCACTGGGGGCTTTATCATCTGTGTGCCTATATCTCTTAAAACACCTTAAAAGTAGCAAACTAGAATGCTGCTTCTGTAGTTGCAAAACTGCAGGGGTTAATCTGTAGCTGGTGAGGGTAAGGAGCTGGGTAAACCCTAATTGAGGATGCAGAGTGCATTTCAGTGTTAGCAATTCTCCTCAGGTTTCAGATAAATGTATCCTGCTCTCAGGAGAGCATGAGCTGTACATTTCCAATGGCTGTTTCACACTGAATCTTGATTCCAATGAAACAGAGACCAGCCTGGCATTTTAAAAAAAGTGTTATGCTGCGTAGATGAATTTGTCCATTCTGGAATGAAAGCATCAACGTATGGACTGAATAACTGAACCGCATCATTTCAGTTAAGGTATTACGCTTGCATGGGGATGTTTTAATTGTTTGTCAGGGGCTTGGCAGTAGATCATGTTTCAAGTGGAATTACGGTGTGCATTTTCTTAGAGCCTCCTGATATTTGCCAAATGACCGTTTGAATAACATAGAGCAAAAGGTACAGCAGAAAGACCAAGCATTCTAAAAGGGGCTGGTGTGTGCAATGTGCGCTGTCTGAACTGGGCAATGCACTACAATTAATTTAACAAAGGAGCATCTCTCCTAGGCTGGTGTGTACAGGACTACTGTATCTTAAGGGGCAACTTTAACAGATGTGTTATTGTAACTAAAGTGCCGCTTCACTTGGGTGGAAAACAAAGACTAAAGAACTTCAGGAAATCACTGACTGAAGAGAAAAAAATACATTGAAGGTAAGCATTGTCATTAGATGCAAGGGGTGGTCCTTTGGTTTCTCCAGAATAATACTTTTTTTCTGTTTGGGTTGCAAAGATTTAAAAAGCAATGGTTTCCATGTTTCCAGGAAAGATGTTTTCTGGGAGCAGCATGCTGTATTCCAGTAACAGTATCTATACCCTCTGCAGGCTATTTTTACACTCAAATGGCTAGTAGTAGTACTGTTTAATTATTGATACAAATGCACTCGAATCACCAACATTCCTATCCAAAAAGAAAGTTCAGAACATTATTTTGGTTTGTGCATTATTTGTTCTATACAGATTATATGGTATGTAGCAATGCAGAACATGAACTCATTGGGGATCAATGATGAAGATCTTTATTACAGTCATAAAAGTCCACTGAAATAAACATCTTCATAACCAAAGCATTATTACCCTATTAAGATTAATGGAATAATGTATCTTTTAAGCATTAACATAGTCAGACATAATGCCTGCTTAAACCTTGGGTTTACATGTGTTTTCTTGAATGCATGAATGTAGTAATATACACAAAAGTGTTTTCATGCATGTTATTGTATATTAGACATATAACATATAGTGTCCCTTTTTTCAGTCCTAAGCCACTTTCATAAAATATGCACAAACCATATTTACATTACATTAATAAAATTACATAAAATGCAGTATTGTTTTGACATAAGAAAAGTTATGTTAGCACCACAGAAATGCAGTATTTGCCAAGATTGTTTGTTCAGATTCACTGCAGTGCTTCAGCAGATTTCAATGGCACAGATAAATCTAACAGTGTATGTTGTAAGTATGTGGTTGTCAATGGTGCAGCACATGCCTGAGTCATCACAATACCTGAACTGAAAGCAAACCGAAAGATTCAATGATACCTGATAGCGAGGGAAAGATTTTTAACGCAGCTGTTTCCCCAACCTTTCCCATTCCAGTAGTATCTGTACATATTCATTAGACTCGACAGTATAGAGTAACAGTAGTGTATGAATATTTTCTGACCTGAGGAAGATAAATGACACTGTGCACTAAATCATTTACCTTTTTTTTTTCTTTTTTTTTTACCTTACATTAATTTACTACAGCAGTGACTGAATTTAATGTACATATGTATTTATCGAGTATTTATTTGATATAGCTGAACTTTGAGGTACTGCTAAGGCTATTGTTTTATTTAAAAAATGAAAGGAAACATGCTACAAGTGAGTGACAGTATCAGATATAATAGGTTGTGATCTGTTGCTGAAGTGTTACAAATCATTCAGCAAAACTGTTGACATCCATCCTTTTAGAAAAAGTGCCCTTGCTGAATATAGCTCAAAAACACTCTGGATGAACAATACCAAAGGGTTGAAAAAAACAGATTACCAGCATTATTTCTTGCCCTGTTCTATAATGACATTTCATAACATTTCCAGAGGCACAGTGTGAGTTGAAATAGAGTATTTGTCTAATGCGTTCAGGGTGTGTCAAGCTATGCCTGGTTGTTTGATTGTTTTTTCTGCACTGAGCTATATCACAGTATGCATACACTGCAGCAGGTAGTGGCAGGAGCATGTCTGTTTAGTTCAGTGTCTGACTGTGTGGAAAAAAGGGCTGACAAAAGGTGGAGGTCAGAAGGTGGAGGTAGGCGGAAGTCTGAGTGTGTTAGTAGCAGAGTACAAAGGAATATGTACGCATGTAATAAACTTGTTCACATTACAGCTTTGATTACATTTGTAGTCTGGTAGAAAAATGATCTTGTTCTCCAAATGCAGTGGATTAAGCCACTAGGCCATTAGGCCAGATTAGAATTTTTAACTTCACCTCACTGGCAGGGGTCAGAATACGAAACAGCAGTGCCTGTTATACTCTCCCCTCTCAACATCGGTAGTCAACTGGGGGCAATTTATTGAGATCTGAGTCACAACGCCAATGTGATTGGGTGGGGCTAGGCACAACTGACAACCACACACTCCACGAGTGAGTGTCTTAACCACTATGCAAAAGAGACAGGCTTGTCTTCAGGTGTGATTATACAGCCTTTAACCTTACCTCTGACAAGGAACAGAATCTTTAATGTCAGAGCATGACACAACATTGCCTGTTACACATGTATTATGGTCACAAGCATTTATTGGCATGCCATTTCTTTATAAATATAACTAAAGTGCCCCACTTTCCAGTAATCATTCAGGTCATCAAGCATGTGCAGTGCCATGTGCCTCTACTGTAAATAAAACAGAAAACTAAAACGAATGATCAGAGACGTTCCCAGCAGGCAATTCGTTTCTCCTTTGGTTTTTCAGTTGAGGGGTTAGATACAATATGACTTAGTAGGACTGAATTTGAAGTCTTTTTTTTTTTTGTGTGTGTTCTTGCCAAAATGTACATCTTAATAGGAGAGGCCGGGATGCATTTACTTACCAGTTGGGTGGAACTGAATCTTCAAGATTGATCTGTCCGCCTCCTTAAATCAATTTAATTAAACAACATCATTTTCAGACTAATCTTCTGGGAAATGTGCACAGCTGGGAGATGACCTTAAAATCCTGAAGGTCTAAGCTTATATTTCACACTTGATGTAGGTTGGTGCAGTATTTTATACAAAGCACTGAAACACGTGTCTGTAAAGATTGAGTAAGCCATATCCATAACATTCTTCAGAGCAGAAAAAAATAGAGGTACTTTTTCATTTTACTCCAAGCTTTAATTAGCAATTATTTTAAACAATACAAATACATGTTGTCGTTTTATGATTAAATAATGAGCTCAAATTATATAAAATCTCAATATTGAAGCCTTGGTACTGACAAAAGTAATTTGTAATATGATTAAGTGTAGGTCAAACCTTGTGTGCCTAGCTAAAGTGCAGGGTGGTGCCAGTCTATGTGTTTATATTTGTTTCCGGCACTGAAAAAAAGCTGAATCATGTCAGTGTGACACATCAATCACAGACAGGATCGTTACATCAGATGTTTGAATAATGTAATAACGCTGAAGGAAATTATTTCACTGTTTGGTTATAGCACTGTTTTGGAACTTCATTTGACTGACTTGAAGAATCTAACAGGGATATTACCAAACAAATGTTGGGCTTTACTTAATGATCTAAATAAAACTAGGATAGCCCTAGGCCTTCCCTTCCTGAGCCTAAGTTGGCTCTCTGCTGTACCAAGATCAATAAATGCATGCTTTTTTTTTCTAGAATTGACTACTGCAATGCTATATTTAATGGACTACCCACTAACATTGCAGCCAAACAACAATGTATTCAAAATTCTGCTTCCAAAGTTTATCACTAAATTAAAAAATATATATCTCAACATGTTACCACTGCTCTGGCTTCCCTAAATTGGTTGCTAGTATGATATCACAGGCCTTCTCTAATGGTACATGAAAGATTTCTGGGGAGTCGTGAAACAACCATATCACAGGCAGGCAGCCTCCGTTATTTTTGTCACTTCAGAGGAACTGCAATACTGAATTGATTTGAATGTTTTACTACTAACCTATAAAGCTGTTTTATTGTTTTATCTATGGATTTGAATCTCATCCATGCTTTTGTACAGCTCCTTGGGATAGTTCACCATAAAAACCATAATAGAAATGTAATGGTGTTGTTATTATAAAATCCAAAGCACGTCAGCGTTAAGTGTTTTTTTTTTCTTCCACTCCAACAATGGCCAGCAAAAGTTATTAATGCTTATCATTAGAGAAGAGTTATATGAGGACAAGAAAGATTTTTTTTTTTTTATCAGCTGGCTGTTGGCCACTGGCGTTTTGAATAGGAAGGTCACCTTTTGCTCTTCCTTTTGCCAAAGGGCCACTGATTAACTTCAAAAGAACAGTATTCAAGGGCAAAGACACCACGAAATGTCTAAAATAAGTCTTTAATTACATTTACAGTCAATGTTTTGCCTAATTAATTAAAAACAGGATAAGACACATATACCCACTAAAGAAGGAAGTAAATTGATTCATGTGAGTGAAAAAAACAGACAGGATGTGAGCATTTCTGTATAGGAAGAAGTAGGGCTTTGATTTTTAATTGTCTAATTTTACTAGTTGCTGTTTTGATTTGATTCCTTACGAGCGTTTAGTGCCAACTAATCTGGAATTCTAAAGAGAAAGTCTGTAACTGATACTCATTTATGATATTTTCATTTAATTTTATAGTATTTGCAATCAACATTCTGAGTGGTTCTGAGTTCTGAGTGTGTGTGATACAGCTGAAGCATCTACTAGAGACAAAGAGAAAAAAACAAATGGAACATCATCTTGCCACTATACAACTCTATGTGAGTAAAAGCAACCTCAGCTCATTCTGTTTGAGTCGGGAGCTATTTCGAATCCTGTGTGGAGTTACAGTTCGTTACTGTCTACTGCAGTTGTGTTTTAGTTCTGTTGTTTGTGTTGTATAAATGGCTTAGCCGTTCTGACTTTTTGTTTGGTAGTCTGTGTATAGTTAACACTCCCAAGAGGACTGCAACAAACATACACACGGCCATTGTGTGACACTTGTTGTCAGGAAGTAGGATAAGCACCCCCTGAAGGCTTGGAGGAGGATTTTTTTCCCTTTTTTCTTCCATCAAATAACATGGGAGAGTGGATAAAGCAGTGCTGCAATCTAACGCCACACAGCAAGAAACCAACCATGTGCACCAGGAACAAGTAGCGGCACAACGAAGCACCATTCAACTTTTGCAGGAGCAGCTGGTCCAAGCGCAGCAGGAGCCACAGGAGCTGGCTGCCAGGCTCGATTTGGCTGACGGTTCCAAAACAGTGGTGAGCAACATGAGGCCGAGTCATCTATTACAGAAAATGACCAGGGACGACGACGTGGAGGTATACCTGCTGTCTTTTGAACGGGTGGCCAACAGAGAAGCCTGACCAAGGGTGCAACAGACAGCATTATGGCCCCATTTTTATAGGTCACGCCCAAAAGGCCTATTATGCACTTGACCAGTCTTTTTTTTTTCCCTGAAAAGGGGTCAGCACACACTGTGCTCTTCAAGAAATAATTAGTGAGACAAGGTACTTATCCCACTAATCATCAGTTGCAAAACAAATATATTTAATACAACTTTTTGTCCACTACATGTCTGTCTCAAAACATTTAAGCATTTTTGAGCAGTTTTACATTGACAGAGCACTAAAGTCACTAATATATCGCAAAAGACAATGAAACCTGTTGAATAACACTTTGCTTTTAAGACAAGTGGCAATGGCATTTCCAGACTTAGCCGCGGCGCAGTGTTTGTGGCGCACTCAATTTCGTTTGCGGTTTACTTATTTTCGAAAAAACCTCACCAAGTTCATTAAACTACACATACAAACTGCATCAAAATAAACTCTTTCTGAATAAGTTTGCGCCTTATTCTGACAGTCAGAACATTTATATAAAAAAAAAAAAGTTTAAATATTTTGGGCCTTTATTTTGAAAACGAAACCAAACTCCAAACTCTCAAAAAACGTTATCATTGTTTGGAACAATGTGTCCAGAAGACACACCTTTTTGAATTATTACCATAGCAGGTGTGGTTTTGTAAGAAATTTCGATGGGATTAAGTTACATGCCTCAGGTTTCATTGACGTCCAGTCAAAGTTCCCTCCCTTTGAGAAAATTACAACAACTTTGCAATGCACATTTAATTTAAATTGCATTACGATTATAACATTTTTTTTTAAAAATGATTCATATGAATTATGCCTATTCACATTACCTGCTTTTTCAGAGGCAAATGCATTAATTCAATGTTGTATAATAACATTATTTACAAATTATTGTGTAACACGTTATTATGACTTTTTGACCGCAAAGAAATACTACTAAAAATATTGCATAATGGTTATAATTATAATTTTGTAACAGACCCATTAATGCTTTTTTAAAATGTGCTATGATACCTTACATTTCTGTATATTATAAACAAACCCCTTGCATTTAAAAATTATGCTTATGCAATTTTTTTGCAGTGTCTGTCTCATGCCATGACCTCCTGACAGTCTTTCAATTTAAAATAACGATCTAGCTTGGAATGAATTTTTCAAATGAAAAGTTTTAATTTTTTGGTGACAAGTCTTTTTTTAAAATTTTTATTCTAAAAGCTTTTTAGTCAGTAGAGTGCAAAACTTAAGTCCAAGATGGCCACCGGAACTGTAGTTGAATTTGGTGTGTAATTTTTTTAAATTCAGATATGTTTAAATTAAGTGAAAACTATTAATAATAAACTATTTGGGGTTTTGTTTGTTGAAATCTAAAAAAAAACATTGCCCACCCTAGTAACAGATCAGGGCACAGAAACATACAATTGAGACCATGTCATGTCTCAGAAGCAAAAAGAGCAGAAGTCATGGCCAAAGGGAAACAATGCTTCAATTAGGGGTTATAGTGGAGTAATCAAGTGAGTGGACAAGTCCCATAGTTTTAGTCCCAAAACCAAAAGGAACCTGGAGGTTTTGCAATGACTTCAGAAAGTTAAATGAAGTTTCTAAATTTGATGCCTACCAGATGCCTCGGGTAGATTAACTCATTGAAAAACTGAGGAAAGATAGGTACTTGTCCACTCTTGACTTGACTAAAGGGTCCTGGCAAATTCCTCTAACTAAACTTGCTAAATAAAAAACGGCTTTTGTGACCCCGGATGGAATGTACCAATATACAGTAATGCCGTTCGGTTTACATGGTGACCCAGCTACGTTTCAGCAGTTAATAGATACATTACTCAGACCTCATTTAGAATAGGCGTCAGCCTTTTTGGATGATATAGTGATATTTAGTGAACATTAGAAAACTAATTTGTGTAAGTAGAAGCCTCAGAAAAACTAGGTTAACGACAAACCCTGAAAAATGTAATCTTGGATTAACAGATGCCAGGCATTGGGGTACATTATAGGCAATGGTATGGTCAAGCCACAGCTTTATAAAGTTGAGGCCATTAAGAATTGGCCTCATCCAGTTAATAAGAAACAGGTCTGTGCCTTCTTGGGAATAGTCAAGTATTATAGGAGGTTCATCCCTGAATTTGCAACAGTAGCAGCAGTCCTTACTGAACTGACCAGCGATAAAGGAGAAAACATGGTTAGATGGGACGATAAGGCAGAAATGGCATTTCATACATTGGGAAGTATTTTGTGTAGCGACCCAGTGTTAATGATATCCGATTTCAAAACCCACTTTATTTTACAGATGGATGCCTCCGACATAGGTCTTGGAGAAGTGTGTGTGTGTGTGTGTGTGTGTGTGTGTGTGTCTATATATATATATATATATATATATATATATATATATATATATATATATATATATATATATATATATATACATAAGTAAAATTAAAATGCTGTCAGTGAATATTTAAGACCAATGATTTGTTTTATATCAGCAATTGTTGTTACTGTCATACAAGTCAGACTTACTGTTGACTTTGATTGGCACTGTAGCATTTTTAAGCATAGTTCACCTCCAGCTATTGTGTGTTTTTATATAAAGGGACTGACAAATCCTTTTGGAGCAATTCATTTGTTCATTTCAATTAGTTTTGAAATTGCTACATGCCTAACTTGTCTGTCTAATTTTGTTACACTGCTCTTACTGGTAAATTCTGTTACTCTAATATTGAAATGTAAGTTTCTTTGTATCAGAATCCTTTTGGAATTATTTGTGCCGGTAGAAACCAGGCACTTTACAATATCTGGTGAAAAGGTAAAACAACCTGTCTGTAAAGTGGATCTGCAAGGACAGCTTTCAGTTCTACGTCCGATGCATGTTCACCATTTAGGCATGCAAAACAAATACAATGTGAAACATATACTGATCTTGGGCATCAGTCGACTCATCACTGACCACTGACAAGCATCCAGACTGTTTTTATCAATTCCATATCTTAAATCAGGGACAAAGCCAAGGGTTTCATGCTTATACTGTTAGTTATAGCTATTATATGACATCTGTTTATCTTTTCTTCTTTTAAGGTCCTGGATTGTAATTTGAAAAATGTCAAGTGCTGCTTTCCCTCAGTGTTAGGCTTCTACCAAATCATCCATTCAGCTCATTGACAGGTTGCTGTTGCTAAGATGTTAATTGTCTTTTTATTAAGTTTGTTTATCAACACTGTATCATAATAATTTATCACAAGATAACAGGATTTGGCACACCACTTATCATATTATACAGTATAGTATATGCAACATATATAATTGTAATACTAGCTATATTGTATATATTTAAGATTGGTAATATCTTTTTGTTAATGTGAATAGTAACTACCGTCCATAATTGCTCCAGAATTACCGGAATTAAAACTAGACCCCATAGTCTTTACATCTATACATAGATTCTTTATTGGAGAAGTAATTACAGAAGTAACCAGGGGACCAATCAAATGTTACAATGTTATCTGTGTCCAATTGGTTGCTGCTCTCTGTTCTGGGTCTAAGCTTTTAATAACATAATATACATAACTATGCATTTACAACCTATTTCGCTGCCAGTATCAATGGTCTTTCATTTTTCAAATCATGTTTTTAGTTTGTAGTAATCCATTAATATCTTTTGCATTTAGCAAATTGGAAGTGTGTACCCAGCTAAAAGGCTGATACCTGCAATCTGTTTGATAATTGCATTTCGTATCATTTTGTTTTTCACATTCCTTTAGAGGCTGTAATCAACACAATATGGCTATATAATGGAATATTATCTGTCAATCTATTGGAACTATGAAGCCATACCACACTGGTTTGTCGATAGCATTTCTAAATGACTGGAAGGTTTTAGCTGTTATGTATCACCAATCATCAATAACAAGTTTGGGGAGTACAGTAACATTTAGCAATAACGTGTAACTGTTAAGGTTCCCTTTTCACGAAATGTGGTAACATTTTATGAGAAAATATACCAGACATAATTACTTTTAGCTACATTAAAAAAAAATGACTATGGCTAATTCATAACATCGAAATCTGAAAGTGCTTCAACTGGGCAGGTCAAACCTTACATGACACATGAACGTACTTTTCACATCATCTTGCAAGAAAATGGTATCAAAATACGGAACAAGTGGGTTCGATAGCTGGGTCTTCAAATAATATTGAAATAATATAAATAAATATAATAACTGAAACAGAAAACAAAAATCTCTGTAAAATGTGCCTGAGAAGTATTTGTAAATGTAAATTTAAATGAGCAGAATTTGGGGAAAAAAGTACCTGAGTATAAAAAGGTTCATAGCTGAGCCCTGCCATTGTTCTGCCACTAACACCCTGCCTCATTTTAAACATCAGGAATTCCTCTATCAGGCAGAGGTAACTATTCCTCTTGGGGGCAGAAAAAAAAGAAATAAGCCTCTTTTCTTGCTTGGGCCCTAGACTACTGAGCAAACTATATTTCTCATAAAATATTGAGGAAAACATTTGTATTCATTAGCAACAGAAAATAGTGCTGCCAGAAATAACGAAGAAAAAAAAAATAAACAGAAAAAAACTTTAATTGCTTTGTTTTTTTAACACAAAAGGCCTTTACCGTCTGTATTTATTAATTCAAAAGCTTATTATATATACTTATTGTGCCGGAACAGCTAAAGTCCTTCAGTACTTGCAATGATGTGTAGGAACCCTGCTTCTGAGTTAGGGACTGGGGGCATAGACCCTGTCACATTTTAACTTTGCAAACAGCCTGTAAAGGAATACTGTACATTTTAAGATTTGCACCATTATTGGTGTTATTCAAATAAAATAATCAGTTTCATTCAATAGTATTACAGGTATTTGATGTAAAAAGGGTTGCTTAGCATACGTTTCATTTTTCAATGGCAAATTCACTAGTCTGTCTGCAGTGCACTGACATAATAAAACACATTTTGTATGTTAACTTGCCACATGGCTTTGTGTTGGAAAAGAGCCTTGGACATGGCAGTTGTGGGGTCTACAGCTTTAATTCACTTTGTTGTTACTTTAATGTGATTTGAAAATTGATGAAAATGTATATAAACAGCATGTGCCCACTTTATGCCCAGCTGAGTTTCATTGTGTAAACAAAACAATGTGAGATTGATTGTCAGTGCCAATATGGTGTCCCTATTGAGCTGAACGGACTGCAGTTTTTACAGACTCAGTAGTAAATCATATTTAAGTACAGTTTATTTGAAAGAGTCACAAATTACCCAGCCACTCAGCAACATTTAGAGTTTGCAGTTCATTAATTCTGCATGGTCGAAACTATACCGCCCATCAATGATTCAGTTATAAATGTGGCAGTAAAGTCATCAATTATTGAAGTCTGGTTCTGTAGCACAATTTCAATGTCTGTATATAGTTATAGTTGCATTATAGTTGCATGCGGCGATGTGAGTGATTATGAAAATATATTGGAATACTCAAGAGGCTTGAGTATAAAAAATAAAGTTAATTTAATCACAAAACAATATGGACTTTTCAACTCCCAGAGCAGATAAAGAAGCTAATTTTGAAGTGGAATCTTCGAAACATGTAAGTGTGATACTTAAAATGATATTTTGATGACTTTTTTTTTGTACTGGTGATTCTTAACTCTAGCTATATGCTTGACTGTTATCTTGAAAGCACTGTGTTTCTAGGGTTGCTACGGGGATATGAGAAGAAAGCAGGGAAGATGAGATAAGAAAACCATCTATATTTGTTCACAAGCCATCTGATAAACCATCCTTGTTGGTGCTATACAACCAGGCATTATTTATGTGTTTTAATCTTACATTTTGTATAACAGTGTGACTACATAACACTTTTAAAGGCAGGCTTAAATCAATTATTTTATAAGAGTACAGAAAATGGATTCAGTCTGGATATTTTAAAACAATTCTGTTTCTGCTCATGAGTGAAGTTCCTGTTTGAAAATACATTTGTTTTGTTGCTTATTAATTTAATTCAATTAATTGGGAGTGCATACTTTGTAATACTTTATACCTGGAATATTGACTGGGAGTATAATAGCAATCCTAGTTTTATTTTTTTGTCCCATAGTCATGTGGAAGAGTCTGACAGTTTGTTTTTCCTTTTTTTGTGCCTGTAAATAAACATAAAAATGATATTGTCTAAAACACATCTCCCATTTATAGACTTTAATGTAACTGAAGGAAAAATTTAATTAATGAAACATTATTTTTTATAATTGCGAAACTGTATAATGAAAATGTGTGTATTTGTGGGTGATCACAGTAACATAACAAGACTGTTATTTTGAAAACATTGAATGGGAATTTTGTGCCTTTTCTGTGGGTGCTTCACTATTTACATTAAGAGCTTGTTTAGATTTTATTAATTAAAATAACATCAGTATAGGACTGGTATATAAGCACTATAAATTGAAAATGAGCTCAATAGTCATTGAAAGTCACCATTTACTTTGTACAACAGGAAGTCGCTGAGTGTCCGAAGAGTCACGTGATTAATATGATGTCTGAAGGTAATTTACAATGTGATAACTAAGGCTGTGCTTTGTGATTTGCTCTGACAGCTTTTAAATCCTCTTACTGAACACATTGGATATTTTCATGATGATTTGGATTAAGAGATAAACAAGGGAGCTTTGGTCTTTCTGTGTTTTACTGCAATTTGCTTCAGACTATACATTCTAAAAGTAGTACATAAACACAGAATGTGCTCAGTTAAGGTGAATGCATACTTTGTGTGAAATTTATGAACAACACAGTTTAGACATTTTTACTGCTGTCCTATTGCGGCCTTTAAAAAATACCAATTAACAAAAATGCTGTGTGCAGTTTCTTAACAATAACACTACAAAAACATTGTATCTTGATCATAGCAACACCTTGGATAGCAGCACAATCCTAGGGTTAGACCATACCAAACCACAAAAAAAGATACATCACAACAAAATTGAGAGATGTCAGATAAATTGACATGGGTAACATCTACTAAATTCAGACAGTGATAAAAGGTTGGAACCTGTTTAAATATAGTGGGTTCAACTAATGCCGATAAATGGAGAAAGTAAAATAAAATGTAATAAACCTGAATACATGGTAATTAACATTAGATTGTTTCAGCTGTTGAAGGAATCAACTTTGCTGTCAAGTCTGACAGCTGTCAAAATATTTTATAATTACCAGAATTAAATATTCAGTCCTTGTTTACAAATTTACAAACGCATGAGCGTAGGATGGAGACCCGGGCTGTGCGGATAGCGAACGGTCTGGGTGAACGCTGCAGAGTGCAGCACCTTTGTTTTGTAGTTTTATTACCTTTTTATTTTTCCTTTTTCTTTCACCTTTAGTCCTTTATGATTATTATTTACAGAGCACCTGCGAGTGCACCTGCAGTGGACTGTGTACTAGGCTTGGTATGACTGTGGACTTGTTTACCGTTGCCGGTACTCAAGCCATGGACCACAGCGCCCTCTGCAGGCTAAAAATAAGAATTAAAAAAAGAAAATAAATAAAGCTGGACACCTGTGGGGTGTTTCCAAATACATCTATCTGTCTCCTGTGTCAGTGAATACCCACACCCTCCCACAGACGGGTATATACTGATCAAAGTAGTCCTGCAATTACTATATCATTCTAAAGTAAATTATATGTTTTAATTATAGGCAGTCAGTGGTATTACAGTCCTTTTCATTGAAGGCTGTATAGAAATGAGTTAAACGGGCACGGTATAGGTTGCATGAACAAATTCCAAAGGACCACACAGGCAGCAATCTGCAACCAAGCCTAATAGCTGATGTGGTTGAAGTTAGAAACCACATGTAACTGACTTAACCCTCCTATGCAGGTACATCTGTTATGTTTTAAGTCATATTGACCCGATGTAATTTCAAACTAATTTAAACAGCCTTAAATTGATGAACTGTGTTTATTTGCAAAGGTTTTACTCTTTTATGCTCTTTTAGTCCTGTGATAAAACTGCTTTGACTGCCTACAAACTGCTTTGACTGCAATATATATATATATATACTATATAATATATATATATATATATATATATATATATATATATATATATATATATATATATATATATATATATATATATATAGTTTTTTTGTTTATAAATATATCCAGGCAGATGCAGCCATTTCCAGAGTTAATAATACAAATATAATAATAATAAAATAACAAATTGAAGAAGTTTGTTTTATTCCTGCACACCAAATCTACATAAATAAATGCCACGGGTCACAGTGACCCAAAACATCTTATTTGTATACATGACCTGTTCTAAAAAAAATAAACATCTCAAAGGTTCTGTTTTCTCTGCATAAGTTCATGACCCCAACTTGAAACTTGAAACCTAATAGGAGGGTTAAAAAAATAAATAAAGAAATAAACCCTGATAATAAAAAAAGAGACCTAAGCACTAGTCATAAAATAGTTATAGTAGAGAGGTATCTATTGTATTTGGATACAACAGTTTCTGTTGCTGGTGTAAATGTCTCTTGTTGGAGGACTGTAATTTATTTGTTTACAGTAGACTGAGGTTATTGCTTAAGTAATGCTGTTTTAAAAATGTCTGTAAAAGCTAAGGGACACAATAATATTGTGACTGGTTGTATTTGCACTGACTCAGTCAATTACCATTTCAAACACTGCAATGCAAGGTGCTTCTGGGTTCCCATGCTCAGCATTTTTCATATTTTAAACATTGCCTATTTAAAACATCGATTCACATTCAATACAGCAGAACTGAAATAATTCCTTTTTAATTTTACAATTACAATCTTCTAGAGCTGTAGACAACATAAAGGATTCTTTAAACTATACTGCAATCTTTAAACAACCATAGCATGTACTACATTACCAGGACAACTCACAGTAAATCAGTGCTGTTTTGGTTTATTTTTACCAAAAGTTTGGTTTTGTGCCTGTCAGTGATGTATTTCTTCCATTCATCTGAAACTGCTTCTGCTGTTATCTAAAATACAAACTTGGTGTCTGTGACGCCAGATGATCATCCTCACAGCTGAAGCCTTCAGCATGCCTTGCATGGTGCCACATGTACTCTAAGAGTAAGAAATAGCACATAGAGGAAGAAATGTCACATAGAGGAAAAGTGGTACAGTATTTCTTACATCTACTAGGGACAGTGTTGCTGGAGAACTGTTTAATGATTACACTCTTGTGTACCTGGAGTACTTATTGTATAGAGCCTTAACCATTGGAGTCAGAATCTGTAACAACCTTATGCATCACTGCCTGTTGCCTAAACACATATTTTATGCAATTTATGTTACATATATGGGTAGGATTTCCTGAGATATCTGTGTTATGTTACAGCACTGTACTGGGGTAAAACAAGGTCTTGTTATATTGTTTTACTATTTCATCATCAGCCACCTCAGAACATAATGTAATTGAATCTACAGCTGCTCTGTGTGTAAATACTGACTCACGACAAATCTAAAGTATTAAGTAGTGTCATGCCAAATTTTACATTATTTTGAGATCTGTTTTGATGCTTTAAAAGTACACCTTATTTATAATAATGAAAGTTTAAATTTTAAAAATACATTAATAGCCTAAGTAATCACACGGACAAAATGCAATGAACCGCTGACACGTGTGTATACATCAAAATAATGCAAAACAGAGCCTAGTAGTGCTTAATGCGGCATGCAAATAGAGTTTGGTACCTAAACACCAATCAATGGAATAAAATGCTTAAAGTAATACTTTAGTGTGTGGTGTTTGCCTACGAGTCTGAGAATGATTGGTATGTATAGGGTTTGTTATATATATATATATATATATATATATATATATATATATATATATATACACACACACACACACACACACACACACACACACACACACACACACACACACACATACTTTTTTCTACAACTTAAAGCCCAGCAGGGATTTGGGGAAAAGTATATTTTTAATTATTTAAAAATGTATTGATATTGATATGAAAATATGCCAAAACTAATACACCAGTTTTGTTGTAAAAAGCACTCTAATTTGAATAAAGTAGACCAAGGGTTGATTCATAAAGCAGGAATAGATTATGGGGGCTTGCTGATCCTATCGATTCCTCCAGCTTAACTTATTTAAACCTCAAAGAAACTCACCTGACTGTTTCTGACTCAATCCCTGTTGCAACTTCAACCTCCAGCTGCCCAGCCTGCTGACCTGGCTGATGAGATCAGTTCCTCTTTCACAGGCGGGGGCTTTCCTGTTGAGATGAGGGACTAGCGGGCACATCTATAAGCCCTAACATCACACATACCCCAGCAAGTAACCATGATCCAGACATTGAATTATTGAGGGCTCAAACACTAATCGCAGTGTTTCTGACTAATCAAGAGGCACAGTGCAACAGATCATAAATAAGTGTCTGTCTCAGTGCTGTGCTGACTTGACTGCAGGGCTCCTTCTCCTTTAAGTAGACAGCTTTATCTTCATAGCATGCCAGGTAAGGTAAGAGTGACAGAAATTTACTCCAGACAGCTGCCAATGGACAACAATGACAAAACTGGAGTGAAAAGTGATGAATGAAGCGGCGATTGAAAATGAAATGCATTTTCATAAAATGACAGATCCCGCTACATCTCTTGTCATGTATGAAGTGACAGGCAGCTTGGCTATGGAAACAGAATGTATACTGCAGAATACCAAAGAGGGAATGCTCGCTGTACAGTAATTGACTGAAGATCGAAGCATCTATTCTGTGTGCTCTCCTCGCATATGATATTTCTTTGGATGTTTTCAGGAACCCTTACAAATGATTATAGAAAAATGCTGGAACACCTTTACCTACAAAATAGGGCTTATTTATCTATTTTAAATGGATTTATATGTTGTGTGTGTGTGTGTGTGTATATATATATATATATATATATATATATATATATATATATATATATATATATATATATATATATATATATATATATAGATGGTCTTCAGTGAGTTACACGAAAATAATTTCATCTAGGGTTTCTGTGACATCATAAATTACGAGACCCAAGGTTGAGTAATTTATAAACTGTCAAAGAAACCCGAGATGGAATTGTTTTCCTCTAACTCACTGTAGAGTCCAATCTATTATTTTTTTATAATACTTGTAATGCTAATATTAAAGAAGGCGAGGTTCAGCAGTATAGTTTAGGTTTTTTTTTCTGTTTTTCAGTGCTGTACAGACGTTCCGTGTTGTTATCCGTTTCGTTTTTCTGAGATATAAATGTACAAGCTTTACATCTTTTTTTAACATATTTTCATTTTATTGATCATTAATGAACATTTCTGTACTGTAGGTTTTGTAGACATTTTGCGTTTGGATTGAGTGATGGTCTCGAGGAGTCGAATGGGTCAAGTATATTTTCCTCTAAAGGAATTATCACTTGTGCGGCACGGTGGTGTGGTGGTCAGGTTGATTGGTCATTCTAAATTGCCCTCTGTGTGTGTGGTGCCCTGCAAAGGACGGGTGTCCCGTCCATGGTGTAGTCCTGCCCTGCGCCCTGTGTCTGCTGGGTTAGGCTCCAGCTCGCCGTGACCCTGTAAAGGATTAAGCGGTTAATGATAATGGATGGAATTATCACTTTCTGACGTCACTACTGTGGTAGTATGCCTTTTTTTTTTTTGCTCAGGATGCAAATTTAGCCTACATCCATGTATTTTATATATATATATATCAAAAACAATGTTTGAGTAATTGCAATAAGTACAATATGAATACAATCATAAAAAAGTAAATTATTACCTTATTGTGCAGTTAAAAATGTAAGAACATCATTGATCATTAATCTACTTATATTTTAAACTCTGCAGTTTGGAGAATAAAAAAAAATCACCTTGATAATAATAACTGTGTCTATTTATATCCCATACAGTTAGTAAGTTAAAACAGATATCCCTCATCTTCTTTGAGCATGGCTATTAATTATTTCCCACATCAATTATTATTTATTTATTTATTTATTATTAGCAGACGCTCTTACCTAGGGAGAGACTTATAGTTGTGTACAAAAAATACATATCAAGAATTACAGTAAAATTAAGAGCCAGATACAAAATACAATTACTTCAGTGCTAATAAGAGCAAATACAAAACACAGTACGGTTTGACATCGGAGCAGTTCAAGAGCAGATAACAGTGTTGATAGTTACATCAGGGTTAGATATGAGTGCAGATGAAATACAAGATACTACAGATTGGTTTAAGTGCAGGATTAAATACAATTAGAGAGGGAGCAGATTAATGCACTTTAACCTGCACTTAAGACAGAGTGCTATATTGTCCAGAAGGGAAGAGTTGAGTTTTACAGGTGTTGTCTGAAGAGGTGTGTCTTGAGACGCCGGAAGGTGGTCAGGGACTGGGCAGTCCTGACATCCGTAGGAAGGTCGTTCCACCACTGCGGACGAAGGTGGAGAAGGAGCGGGCGCTGGAGGATTAGATTCTGCTGTGTAACCTAGCAACAGTTTTGTTAAATGCATGTACTCTACCAGTGAGTATTGCACTAAAGAACATCTCAGTGCTGTACTGTGCTACTCAACATTGCACACCTTTACGTAAACAACCTAACATCAGGCTTCCTATGAACCTGGTTTTAGGCAGAATGTTTTGCGACAGTTCAGGATGTTTGAGGTGGAAAACGGGGATTGATCAATTACTGTGTGACGCAATATATTATACATAGATTTTTACAGTGAATGACTCAGACTGCACTCCTATTTGTAGACTGTCTGACCTTAATGCAAACAATGTGGCATGAAGATGGAGCTTTTATTGGAGTGCTTTTAACATCAACTACCCACTAACTAGCTGTCACCTTAACAGAATATATGTCTCAACAAACAGTTTTGCATTTATTTGTGTTTCAATGGGTTTTGTTTCTCAATATAAAATATGTTAAAACATGTATTTTTAGTTTGGTTGTTTTTTTACTCTAGTGTAACAGTTTGTGTTTGTTATAATAATTACAAACCTTGCCCTAATGTGTTTCTTTCTTCAGCAGACAGAAACTTCAGCAAAGCTAGTTAATGATATTAGTTCTATTGAACTTCAGTTTTCTCAATTTTAAAGTTTGGGTAATTGATTGTTTTAAACAGCAACCTGGCGGAATTGTGAGTGTGTGTGTGTGTGTGATGGGTGGCTCAAATCAGTAACAGTGTACAAGTACACACAGGGTGTTACTTGACCAGGGGAATAAAATGCACCGGTCTAGTTTGCATATGCAAATCTTAAGATACATGCAATTTAAAAAGCCAGTGGTTATCTAGAAGAAATATTCTAAAGGAATTCATGCATTATTTTTATTTACTTTTGGGGCATTCGTTAGGAAATTATGTTTTTTGTATGGATTCATTCTTAGAAGATTAGACTGTACTCCCCTGCAGAAAAGTTACAGCTGAATGGCATAAACAAATCCAGTTCTAGAGAAAGTAAAAATTTTGTTTCTTAATTAAAGATTATAAGCTGTTTCCTTTTTTTTCTTTTTTTTTTTTTGCAAAAGTGGCACATTTTCTGGAAAGGGTAAAATACATAAAGCTTCTTTTGGTATACATTTATTGTAAGTACAGTACCAAGTCATGTTACTTCCTGTTGTTAAATATGAACACTTAGACTAGTGATTTCAATCTATCATCTATCATTTACTATGTGACCTGACCAAG
Source organism: Polyodon spathula (assembly GCF_017654505.1). Classification (NCBI taxonomy): domain Eukaryota; kingdom Metazoa; phylum Chordata; class Actinopteri; order Acipenseriformes; family Polyodontidae; genus Polyodon; species Polyodon spathula. Next base: position 30,759,549 of record NC_054542.1, read on the forward strand.
AACCCTCAAACTACAGCAAAGACAACATACAATTAGCAACCATCATAAAAAAATAAAAGTATTTGCCAAATGCTGATGAGATCTTAGAAATTGCCAGTGTATTAAATGCATCAGATCTAAGATGGCAGTTTGATTATGAAAAAGTAAGTAGAATCTGAAACTTTGCTGAAAAGTATTGTTTTAAAATCTCTGATGATTTTAAATGAATTGATAACTTGAATGCATTTATAGTTTTATACAGAACATACAAAAAACAAACCAAGCCTTTAATTTCCTTAAATACATTTACATAGAGATATTTTGATCATTAAAACATTATATACAATTTAAAAAAGCAAGGCAAACTGAAATCGAAGACACACCAGCCTAAATTGTATGATAGATCCATTGGCTTGATTGATGGATAGAGTCATGGGATCTTTAATATCTACAAAATAGACCTACTTTTATCTGGCTGCAAAGTAAGACTACCCCCAACTGAGATACCAACTTTACAGCCTGTAACACCTGGTATTTTTTGGAGATTACCCACCTGAGCACTGACCAGGCCCAGCTCAGCATGGCTATGGAGAGAGCTGACGAGAGCTGAGTCCAAATTGGTATGGCTACAGGTTGTTGTACTAGGTTGGCCAATTCATACTGTGATTTTGCTATCATGGCATACATAGTGGGGCCACTTTATTTGGAACTGACAGTAAATAAAGCAGGCATATCATGAAATGTCACTGGTAGCTGACTTAACTGAGAAATATAAAGACAAGTCTGCCTTCCCCCGCAAATGGAGCTTGGCTCTTTTAACACAGCAGACAGCATGTTGGTTTTGATCCTGAAAACTTCGGTGTTACGTTGAAGATGCTTTCTGTACCCTCCCAGCATTTCCCTGTGTGTAGTATAAAAGGTCTTAGCACAGTTAGATATCCATACAAAGGTAGAATAAAAGATGTATCCTATTCTAAAAGCAGCATGACTAAGGTTCTAGACAGCTACTGCAGCTGGGGAATAAAGACTTACTGCGTTGAGCACTATACATCGTTCCACTGTGCTAATTTCATGTTGCATGTACAAAAAATGCCATTCTGTAGGTAAAAGAGGTTTTAAGTAAACAGTTATTAACAGTTATTTACATGTATATAGTCAAATGATGTACTGCTTTGTATCTTTGGTAGAACCATATGGAAATGCTAATGGGTCATAAAACATTGTTCACTATTACATGGTGGCTTATGGTACAATGACCATTGTCTTGCAATATAAATGTGTTTATACACAAACATGTTTTGGCTGTGGTGTACAATGTATCAACACTATTAAGGACTATTAAGTGGATGTTTCTTTTTTTTATGTTGCAGCCACAGGAATAAATCTGCAGGTTGGCCGCCACCATCCGGGACCTGCAGTTCTTTGCAGGGGCCACCCTATGGATGGGAGATGGCGACAAATAGAGAAGGCAGAGACTGCTACATCAAGTAAGTGGGAGAGAAGCAGCAGCTACAGATGTTTGGAAGCTACTGCAGTATGTAATTATTCCTCACACGTCACTGCCTACCACTTGTGCTCCTGCTGTTGTGTATGTAGCATACTGATGTGTTGCATTGACTGGTGAGGAGAGCAAAGGGGAAAAAAGAAAAGGCGTTACATTTCATCAGCTTCAACACTGCTATGTATTTCATAGAAAGCTGTGGAGGAAGATCCTGTATATTAGCCGTAACTGTTTTAAAATGAAAACATGTGACTGCCTTGATATAAATGAAATCCAAGCAAGATGTGAGGTGCTGTATTACTATAGGAATGCCAACTGAGACTGTAGTGCACTGGATGTTTCACAGAGAGTGCCAGGTACAGTAGATACAATCCTGTTGATGCTGCATCGTGTTGTACTCTGTTTTGGTCCATGTTGGTTTTCTGACTGATGTTGCTGTTGTGCTGTTTGTTTTTTGTGTAGTTTTGCAAAGTTTCTATTTCTAGTTCTAAAAAATAATATTTAGCAGGAATGCAGGAGCTACAACTACAACAAAAAGCACATGCAAAATAGAATAAACCATACACTGTTATTAAAAAAGAAATATGTACCATGTAATATGTACCATGTAATATGTACCATGTAACTGTGTGTATATATGCAGCATATATCGTGAAGGACATTTGATTTTGGTATTTTGACAGTTTTTTTTTTTTTTAAGATTGGATGACGTTGCCTTGAAGGCTACATCTGTGATATAATCTGCAGATATGTGCACAATGTATCATTATTACTGCAGAACTATTTTTGGATCACTACTTGGCAGCCCAGCACTGTGCCAAGATTATATTTTTAAACAGGAATAACAAAATGTAGCTAGAACAAAATGATTGGACATCTTAGGTTATCCCACCCTAACACCTTTTTAAGCCAACAAAACAGTTGAAAATCTGACCATCCACTGTTAAATTAAGAATAAATAATAATCAGGATGACCCTCCTTTCAGACCAGGGCAGAGGAACAGAATACTAGCATTACATATTTTTGTTTTAATATAAAATATTATGAGTTTCTGTAAGAAACACCTTCATTTTCCTAATAAAATGTCAGTGAAGCAATAGGCCTTATGCAAGTAAAGCTTCTGGCGCATTGGTGTGTCTTTGCTGGACGTTGCAGGAGATCTTGTGCATATATTGACCTGTGTTGGTGCTTCAGTAGTGGTCTGCAATTTTGAGTTAAGCAATCTTCCCTATACCAGTACTATACAGGCGAGTTTTCTTACTAAGACCTCTATACAGGCCTGCCATTTTGAAAGAGTTAGCAGTAACGCAGGTCCTGCACCTTTAGGAAATATCTTGTTTAAGTCTTCATTGTGCCAGCGTCTTGTTTTGTTGTGACTGCTGCTGTTTCCAGGTGCCTGAGTAAGTCATACAGGAGTTGAGTAAATAGAAACATCTACAACATGTAGTGATGTGTTTGTGTAAATAGGAGATCCTCATTACTGATTCATTCATAATGCAAATTAATCCCTGGCATGAAATGCATATCATTCGGCAACAGATCTGATAGATGGTGATACCGTGATAACAGTATGAAAATATAAAGTATGTGAAAATGTTTCATGAGGGGCAGTCTCAAAGGCAATGAATGAGTCTGTGGAAAGTTATGGAGAATTGGCTTTTGTTGCAAATTTCCAACCTACCTTCCCAAAAGGAATTGGAGTATGTATCATGTACACTTTGCAGACATATCATATTGAGTCAGTGCTGTCCTGGCTGGCAATGGTGGCCCCCCATCCTATTGACTGTTTTATGGTAGTTTTTGTTTACTGATAAAAAGTTATCATTCAAAGCTTTTATATACCAGTTATATAACAGTCCAAGTCAGTGGTCATATCAGCCTTATAGTGGCCGAGGGACTTATTTGAAAAGAGTTCTGGGGATCTCAGCCCTGTTCGTTATAGTAAGGTGTGTAGATCATGAAACTAAATCACACTGTAGTTAGTACACATTGACAAATGGACACTCCCTTATGCTGTTGACAAACCTTTTATATTATACACCATGCTAAAAGCATAACAAAGTGTAAAGAGTAATTGATAAAGCAAAAGCAAGTATGGCAGTTGATCACAGACTAAGTATAAAAAACAAAAACAAAAAACATGGTAAATACATGGCATACCCCTGATAAATTGCAACATTACCATGCAGGTGTAGCCATGCTAGATATAATATGTTTAACATGACCTTTTTATTTTTCAATGCTGTATTGCTTAACAGGCAGTAAGAGGTAAAACATAATGTGTAATCTGCTCCTGAGTGGTGCATCCGGTAAAGGCACTCCGCGTGAAGTGCAGGATGCACCCTATAGCCTGGACGTTGCCGGTTCAAGTCCAGGCTATTGCCAACCATGGACTGGAGTTCCCAGGGGGGGCGCACAATTGGCCAAGCCCTTTCCAGAGGGGGAGTGTTTAGGTCGGCCAGGGTGTCCTAGGCTCACCGCACACCAGCAACCCCCTGTAGTCTGGCTGGGTTCTTGAGGGCTTGCCTGTAAGTGTCCTCCGACTCTGCACCTCTGAGGTGGCTGCATAGTGAGTCTGCAGTGTGAAAAGAAGAGGTCGGCTGATGGCACACCGAGGACAGCATGTGTTCGTTTTTGCCGCTCCCAAGTCAGCGCAGGGCTGATAGGGGTGAGCCGAATAATTGGATATTCTAAATTGGGAGAAAATAATAAAAAATTATTGGCGACTACTAAATTTAAATAAATAAATAATGTGTAATCAGTGCATATAGCAGATCGAAAAAGCCCTGTCTATTTTTAGTCTAGGACAGAACAGGACTCAGTCTTGCATGGAAATGGATACTATACTGGTGTACATGTCCCAGATTACTGAGGCAGAGTCTTGCTGACTGATTGGGATTTGTGTGACTCAGCAGAGTCGCTCATCCATCCAAGGTAATTTTCTTGCTTATTCTAAGATGAGCAGATTTTGTTTGCAAAATAAATTAACCAACCACTTAGCTGTTCTTGGGTTTAATTTCACCATGACAACAGGTCTGAAAAAAAACTATCCTCAGTGTGACCTGCTGATGCTGATGAATTGAAATTAAAGGCTTAATAATAATAATAATAATAAATAATAATAATAATAATAATAATAATAATAATAAAAGAAGGAATGATATACTAATTAGGGTGTAATTATTTTGAGATGTTCTTGTGACATTTACAACCAGGAGAATGAAGTTGAAGTAGCAGTGCTGTCTAATATACTGTGAACTGTTTAGTCAGGTTGTATGTCTCACAGTGCTGACCAACTTCATTTAGTAAACATTGAATTACATTGATTGGGGCTTTGTGTTTTTTTTAGTTGGTGTTTATTTATTCAAAGCTTTTACTCTCAATTTCTGGTTGTATTTTTTGCCAGGGAGGGCAGTATAGTGGCAGTTGTGAACTCTATAGATAACCTTGACAGGCAACACAAGCTAATATTAATAGTGTATTGCATGAGGCAGAAAACATTTGACAGCCTCTGACCTGGTCAGTAATACAACTGTGAAGTGACAATCGTAATACTCAAGACATACAGGAATCGGTGCTGAGGATAATTAGTCTAAATTGCAAAATGCTTTATACCAGATTGGAATACAAGAGATTTAACCAGTTTAATTAAATTACAACAGGAATGCTCAGGATACCAACTGCCCGGTTTGAATTGGTCCCCTACTTTTTGAAGCATCTTACTAGTTACTTTCTGTTCAAGTTTGGAATCGTAATTCAGAAATGTTTTTTCCATTTTTTAGTGTGCACTATTGATTTCATTTGGACTGACAAGAAGTATTCTAAGACATACATTTCGGTGAGCAGGGCACTCTACAAGGCCTGTGTGCATGGCCGTAGCTAGCTACGAGGACACCGAGGTTGTGTCAAGAGACTCCTTCATTTTCTTTATTGGTTTGTCATGTAACATGGATTTGGAGGTTGAATAGTAAATATCAAGCAGGCATATAAATACTGCAGCTATAGCTTGAAACCTAAGTTTGATATTGCTAGAATGGCAGCTCTGGCTGTGGGCCTGTCTGTGTGACCTATCCAACAAAACATATTGTCTAAGTGATAATGTTTTACGAACGTGCATTACTTATGAATCACCATAAATATTTTAGTAGTTTGCTGATATGGAGAGTTTGCTTTTAATATATTTTCAGTGGGCAGATATTAATTAAAACAGACATAAACCTGTTAAAATTGCAAAACAGGAATATCGGTTCCTTCAGCTGCAATATTTACATTACTGAATTCCAATCTATGATAGGAACAATTTCTATAGAAACCATACTAAGGCCTGACCTAATAACAACATATAATCAGTTTACCTGTGATTATAGGAAATATGTATTCATATCTGATTTTAAATTAGCCTGTGATGTTTACTCCACCTATTCAATAACTGATGGGATCTTTGCAGTGATTTGAAAAGCTGGATCTGGAATTATTACAATCCTGAAGCTTAGGAACTTGCCTTTAGTATGATTTGTGGTATTTACAAAGCACACTAACTATTTTATTAAAACAAATTCCTGCGTAAGTTCATGAACAAATAAAGTAATACTAGTTTAGCTATTACAATATTAAAAAAAAAAAAAAAAAATTATACTAAAAAGCACAAAAAAGGTGGTTAAAACATAGTTGATAGCAATAATAAATGGTAAATTATAAATACAGTATACACAATAAATTTGACAATTAAGCAACAATTGTATGGACAATAAAATGTTATTCATCAATGGCTCCCTTGTATTTTGCTAAAAATATATTTAATTTCCCTCTGTCCAACATTAGAAGACCTGCCAAATTTAATAGATACTGTAGAACCCTTTCCACCCCCACCCCCCCCATAAAAAAAAAAAATCTATCTAACATCTAACAATGCATGTTTAAACCATATATATTAATAATTAAACATGCTGTATTTAGGGTAAATCAACCACATTTAGCTCAAGTTTGCAGTAGTGCTGTGCAGAGCATATTGTAGGTGATCTACATGTTATACTGCACTGCTAGTTTATTGTATTTCATTGTATTTATAGTTACTGTCTAAAATATTGCATTTTATACAGTGCTTTTTCATTAGAATGTCAATGGCTTTTCAATGTTGGCTGTCTCAATCATATGAAAGCTGGGGCTTCGCTATTATTTTTTATTGTAATTTGGGATGACAAAGAATGACAACTTTGGGAATAATTTAAGATAGCTCCTGATTTATAATTTTTACTTTAAATCACAAGACCAGGAACGGAATTCTATTTTCAATCAGCAGACCAGGAACAGAATCCTAAAGAGGCAGAACAGTTGCAAAGTTTGTTATTTATAAAATGTTATAGCTAACTAAGCAAATGATCCTTTCAATTAAGGGTCTAGTTAAGTAATTGAGAGCTCAATTGGAATGGAAACCAGCAGACACAGGGGGTCGGTGTTGAAAACCATAGGTTTAGAGGACAGATCTCAAACCCCAGTGCACTAGAGCAGACATTTTGAAAAGAGCTTTGAAACAGACTTTAAAGTTATAAGTGCAAAAAGTTGTCAGGATGTTAACAATGAAAAGAAAAATTACAGACACATTATTTAAACAGTTGTAGCAACACGTGGGGGAATAGAACGTTATGTTTTTCAGAACCCTGCTGCTATGTAAGATGATATTACAGAAACGTTCAACTTACCTAATCATGGCCGTAATAATTTAAAACAGATGTAACTGGAGCATTATACTGGTCATGAATGCTTATTTTTTTTATATCTTCAAGGTTGGTTAAATGTAATTGTTTGTTAAGTGTTTCTATTAAGATAAGCCCAAAAGGGATTCCTGTGCTAAAGTCATGCCAACATGCTACCACTACTACTAATTGAATTAAGTTTATTTTTTTAAACCGTGAAAGTTAGTCAGCATTGAGACTATCAGAAGCACTACACTGTAACATGAACTTCATAAAAAATGTGTCTGGTAGTAGATATACAGTACAATACTTAACTTCAAATCAATACATTTTTCAAAGAAAGGCGATAACTACTATATTTGTTATGTATATTGGTATATTGGTATTAAAATATTTTTCAACAGTAACATTCGATGCTATGATCTTGGGGACTATAAGCTCAGAATGTACTGATTGACCTAAAAGAAGAGCTCAGCTTGTTGCCACAATTTCAGTGATTTATCAGCCACAGTATGAAAGTATATATAAATCTATAATTTTTATGTATAAAATGTTCAGTATAAACAGATTAACTTGTTTTGAGATTATTCGAAGAAATCTGTTGTGAAATTGCTAACAATGCATTTTTGATTTAAGGGAATTTGTCCCTTAAATTGGACATATTTTGACCTATGGAGCAATGTTAATCATAGCAAATTGGTACTGTTCTAATGCACATTTCCAAAAATCTAGCAAACTGTAATACGATGATGGTATGATGACATCACAAATCTAGAAAAAGAACGTTTCAATCTGGGTGCCAAAAGTTGTTGTAAACCTAGCCTTTGTTAGTCTGCACTAAGAGATACAGGTGACTACAAATACACTGAAAGAATGTTAGTATTGTATTGCACTGATACACCTGACCTGCTAAACATTAACTTATGGTCGCCATGCCAGAACAAGTCTATTGCTTGAATGATGCTATTATTCTGAGCCATTTAATAATCAGCATTGGGACAGTGGCCATCAACAGCAGGTGGGTAGTGTACTGTTAATTAAGCAGCACACTTCTGTCCTTCTACAAAACGTATGGCTATTGTCACAGAAAATCTATTACACTGGAAATGTAATTTGTCCAAATGTATTATGTATGTATATATGTATAGTATGTATGCATAGGAGGCAGTGTGGTCTAGTGGTTCAGGGCTTGTAACCAGAAGGTCACCGGTTCAAATCGCACCTCTGCCACTGACTGACTCACTCACTGTGTGACCCTGAGCTTAATCTTCTTATGCTCCATCCTGCAGATGAGATGTTAAATCAACGTCCTATTGTATGTGACTCTACGTGTAATGCTCAGTTCACAGCCTTCCTCTGTAAAACGCTTTGTGATGGTGGTCCACTATGAAAGGCGCCATATAAAGATATTATTATTATTATTATGTACTCACTACCAAGTATAAAAGAAACTGAAACTGTGCTATACAGTACATCTTGTTTGATTTCTAAAATGCTTGTTTTGGAATAAAAGACATGTTGTGCTCCAGTTTTGAAACAGAAAAAGGTTTCATATTGATTTGACATTTTTGTGCCCATTTAAATGAGAACATGGGAGATGAATCAGTAATTTCACTGGAGAGCTGTCTGCAATGATTTCAGCACCTCTTTAGTTACTTTGAGAGCTTGATCAAACACATTGTGCTCTTCAGAACAGCCATGAAAGATTATTTGTTCATTTTCACAAGCAGTCGGAACTTGCATCAGGATTAAGATGACAAATTATAGGCTGCCTCGTCAGGCTGCACATCTTTAATTAATCAGTGAAATGGTAAAGCGCTTGGGATTTCTTTTAATGAAAGGCACTATACAAAATACATTTATTATTATTATTATTATTATTATTATTATTATTATTATTATTATTATTATTATTATTAATAATAATAATAATAATAATAATAATAATAATAATATTATTATCATTATTATATTGGCAACAACCGTGGACACAGTCTGGTGTCCAATGGTTTATTTAAATAGAATTGTTTCAAAGAAAAAATATAAAATTATTATTATTAATAATAATAATAATAATAATAATAATAATAATAATAATAATAATAATAATAATGTTAGTTCACTTATAATGACTTTCTGGACATTTTTAATGTTGGTGCCAGTCTTAATCAACTGAATCCTTCTGTAAATATCTGGATTCAAGGGAATACAAATGGCTTAGTTGTTATGAGATGCGGCTACATGCCAATATTCAGCAGAGCTGTAAGACCAGAATGATAAACAAGCAATTAAGTTTTTAACCTCAAAGCACCCATTTACTTGCAGGAGCAGAAATAAATTAGGGCTGATGTTTGCCAACCGAAGCTAATTTCTTAATAGAAAGTAAAAGTAATTTGATTATGATTATCATCAGATTATAAATTTTAGTTGTAGTATTAAAATGTGTACAACGTACACATATGTTATATGTGGTGTAACCCAATATATATAATATATATATATATATATATATATATATATATATATATATATAGAATGCCAATAAGACTAAATCTTTACACAGGAAAATTATACAAATTATACAAATGATAAGCATTTCATCTGTTCAGATGGCATCCTTATTACAGACACTTCAATCCAAGCTTCTCTGTTTCTTCATCATTGCTGCAATCTGGCTCATGGTGTGTCTCAATCAATAGAAATATGGCTAAACAGTAATGTTCCTTGTGGAAATTAAACCATCACGCAGGCATGGCTGTTTTTTACTTCGTTCACTATACGAATGAACATCCTGAGGTGGGTCACTGCTGACCCGGGTACATGATTTCCCACTATGCGGGATTGTGACCCGGGCAGCCAGAACCCAAGTTGGGACTCGGATAGGAGTGCTAATGTGAAAGGGGGTTTTAGTCTCCCATCCAGTTGGTGGTGCTGTTTTCTTACTGCTGTGGTGGTGGAGGTTTTTTTGCTTAGTGATGCTGTTGTCTGGGGAAATCAAAGTTGCCGATGCTTGAGCAGACCGGATTGTGCCAGGTTTATACTAACTGCCATCTTTTCTTTTTGTTGTAGCAGAAAGAATTGTGTTTGTAAGGTGTGTGTCACTTTATACATGATTGTTTTAAGGGCAGTTTTTGGAGCAGCATACCAAAGCAAAAATAATAAAAATAGAAAAAGATTTTAAAAGACTCCTTAACGCTCAACTTAAACCATGTTCATCATTTTAAAATGTGAAACAGGATATAAAGCTCTGTTCAATTTTCGAAGCACTTTGAGAATTCCAGGCTTTGATTTAAAACATGTGCTGATTCTATGAAATAATTTATCTTCAGTATATGCAGAGTGATACAATCAGAGAATGGCAATTGGATTTCTCCCCCATTGTTTTAGAACAATTTGTTTTAGGCTTTATCAAATAACAGGTTAGGCAACTGAGTCAGCAATAGTACATTTAAAACAGTATAATCCTTTCCTCTTTTTGGTCAGATTATTCTTGCAATGTTGGGACAAGGTCATAATACAGATTAGCAAAAAAAAAAAAAAACCCACAGAATTGAAAAACACTGGATCAGGAATCGTGTAACACGATTACGTCATTGGGGTTTTAAATTATTAAATAGACACATGTTGATAGTGTATAACTATATATTATTATAGATCTATATATTATATATATATATATATATAGTATATATATATATAAGTTATATTAATTCTTTTGCAGGTCGTCATTTATTCAGCACTTTTTTGCAGTCCATTTATTCAGCACTTGTCAGGCGCGCCAGGTCCAATTTATTTTCACAAGCGCTGTTTATTTTACACGCGCTGTTTCAAATATTTATTTTTCAGAGTAAAACAGGTTTAGCAGGCAATGAATCACAAAATGACACTCAGTACTGTATCTCCAGCCAAGCCCCACTCCTTGTTCGCTGTATTTTTCACATACCTCTTTATAGACATGCATACTGATAAATCCTCTCCTGATCGCTTGTTTCATCACCAAACTCCTAAATAATGCAATCTATTTCGACATTTTATTACTGTAACATCTCAAAAAGCTTTGCAAATGTCTTTGATATTCTTTAAGCGCTGGATGCAGAAGCAGCTATCTCCTTTATTTTCTATGTCCATGTTATCTCTGCAGTGCATGTGGCTATGAGATACGCCCTTTTTTTGGTTTCATTCGGCTCCTGTCAGTCTCACTCGACCATTGAAAGGTTTTCTCTCTGCTTTTTCCTGAGTAAAAACAACCAGAGACCTGTGCTTTATGTCTTTTAAATGATGTCAGACAGGGTCCGACATCGGACTGGAAAGGGAAAATTGGGGGTTTCAGTGAGAGCCCTCTCCATGCCAGAACAAATGCCAGTTGAGACAGTATTAAAAAGCAGTATGTTTTTATTACAAATAGAGAATTACAATTCTTATTGGGCAGTCCACAATAAAATACTTGAGGGTGTATAGAGAGAGGCAAAACCATTACAATTATAATTGTTTGCTTGAGTGCTGAGGCAAACCAGTTTCCACTGCCTGTGGTCAACCCAAAACAAAACAAAGAAAAACAAAAACTCCAATAATAATTAAAACAAAAGAAACGCAACGAATCCAGTGAGTTAATATGCAAACTAAAATTAAATAATAAAGAAAACAATTCAAATAATAAATGCGCATTTACACTAACAATCAGTGCTTTTTCAAATATAAATAAAAATAAACAGTTGAAACTAAGCTACAACAGCCCCTCTAGCCGTGGGTAAAACTAATGATTTAGATTCAACAGCATCTTTCTAACAATATAGATAGCAGCAAAATTTCTAATTTAGCAGCCAGAAATTACAGCAGTAACTATAGTATGATTTAGCAGCAACAATACAAAGTTGGCAATAGTACACATTAACAACTATAGTATGATTTAATAATATAAGTTTGCAGCAATCTTAATTAACAATACCAGTTGCCATGCAGAAGCAATCTCATACTATAGTAGACATACAACTTTAATAACCCGCCCCCTCAAGGATATCTCATAAACAAATATATCTAAAAACAACCCCCAAAAGTAATGTACATTTAAAACAAGCGTGCTGGCCATGCACAAACTAAATACATACAACACACATGCAGTACAGAGATAAACCTGACAGCACTGATCAAACGGAACTCAGAGAGAGAGAGAGAGAGAGAGAGAGAGAGAGAGAGAGAGAGAGAGAGAGAGAGAGAGAGAGAAAATACCAAATACAATCTGCTATGTACTTTTCCTAACCAAAATTAAAATGTCCAAACAAGGGACTGGCTCACCAAGTCTTTACCACGACCACTATCTTGTACAGGTGCCAATACCAGTGAGCACCACACAAGTTCCATCAGTCCGCCCATTTATAGAATAGCAGCTTTACAACAACAGCTTGCATTTCATTTTCTCTCCATATCTCCTTTTTAAAAGGGAGATTAATCAGTCAATCACAAACCGGTGAGGAAAGCGATATCTTCTCGTGCAGGTAATTGACTGGTGTGTGCGTGGGGGAGGGGGGCTGCGAGGGAAGTAAAATTAACAGGCTGACAGCGTCAAGCATGAAACAGAAGGGAAATGTAAGCAACTAGTAATAAATTACACTAATATAATACATAAAGCAAAATATAAAAACAAACAGTATAATTATAACTAAACATGTGTTACATGCATACTGTACATTTGATGAGAAGACATTCAGGGATGGTTAAACAGGTGCATGCATGGTAAGAGAGATTTTCAGTTTCCAGTATAGTGCAGGTCTTAGCCTAAATGCGTTGGCACAGCTTTAAGTAAAAGGCTTCTTATTATAAAAGAATTTCTAAGGGTTCCAGAGTTTTTTTTTTTAATTATTTGTAGTGTTTTCTCTCTACACAACTCAAGGAACCTGTGAAGCGGAGTCATTTGTAACAGATTGAACTTCTGAAATTCTGAATGCCCCCGTACAATATATTAATTATATCCACCCCTTTCTTAATTCTCTGAATCTTTCACTGAAGTGGAAAATCAAATGGGAAATAAAAAAAAAAACTGTGAGATTAGAACTATCCTATTTGCTGCAAAGGAAATATCATAAATTGTGATTTGAGGTTTAAATCACAAAAAAGCAGATGATTTCCCTATAAACAGTGAAAGAACACCACCAACATTCTGTGTTGACTTATCCTGCTCATGGTGCAGTTTACTATAATTTGCTGCAATAGAGGTAAAGCACACACTGTGATTCCCATCTGTACTGTTATTTGATCTGAGCAGTTTTCTGGATTCCTCAACGCATCAAAACTTACAAAAATTAAACCCTTGATAAACACAGATTTTTGGTCATCAATAAAAAGACTTTCTAAAATAAACAAATACCGGAAAACAGAAACTCTAAGCACATAAACTACACATGTATACACACCTGTGTTTTTTTTTCTGTGAAATGTATGATAGGAAGCAAAGAGGAGTAATTTCCATTCTGTCCTGTGGTCACATTGGCTTGCAATATAGCATAGACAAAAGGCTCTATCTCTGGTACGGCTATGTGACTTAACTAGCTTCTGTCTGCAGTGCTGGTAAGAAGCAGTCGAACCCCACCAATGCAATTAAAAGGCAAACACGTTATTATTAATGTTTAAAGTCAATTAACTTTGTTTTTTAAAAAAATCCTTTTGTTTCCTTATGCAGTTACTAGTAGATTGCTTGGTGTATATCTGGCTTGTAGGCAATGTAAACAAAAAAGATGGAAAGATGTACTTGAAAATCAAATAGAAACAAGATAAAAACACTTGATGTTAACAAGTTAATACATTGACCACAGGGTGCAAACTTAATAGGATACAGGCTCTTACATTTTAAAGCATAGCTAAGTATTAGAACATAATAAAAGTGCAGAAGCATCGTAAAGCACAGGGCACCATGGCAAATCACAAATAGGTAAAGTGATATATCATAGTGAAGTTATTATAATTAAATTAACTAGCTGGCCACTTTATTAGGACCTGCCTATCCGATTGTATTTGGTATCCCCTGAGTTAGAGATGCAATTTAGGTTTATCATGTGAAGAGATCTTTTCCCTGCAGCTGTGGGATTGTGACTGCGTAGTGTCATGGCCTAAGCTGTTACCGGCAGGAAGAGAGACTTAGACACAAGAAAGCTGCACTGAAGCTATAATTACATTCCCACACATACTATTTACACAAGCAGAGCCTTTACCCTGCCATACACCTCCCCCCATGTAACAACAAACGTGGTCACCACCGGTCACCGCTCCCCTTGAAACACAACCCCCTTCCTTCTTGTCTGTTTTTCTCCCTCCGGATTCTTGTGGGTGGGTTGGTGGGCGAGTTGGTAGGGATTGTGGTGGAGGTGGTCCCCTCACCACCTCCTTCGGCCATGGTGGTCCTGGATCTTCTGTCGGGGTGCCCATTTAATCCCTTTTGTGACCCTTGGGATTTTGTAAGTAGGCGCCTCTTTAACCCCAAACATTTTTTTATTTTTGGGTGAGGGAGACGATTTGTCCAGGTATTAACCCATACTATATATAGTTATGTCATAATATATATATATATATATATATATATATATATATATATATATATATTTATATATTTTTTTTAACTTTTTTTTTTTTTAACTGTAGTGTCCCACGTCTGGGTCACGAGGGGCACTATATTATTTCTGCACACCACATGTGACAAGGTAGGATACATTTCACAATGGTGGTGTGTGAAGAGTCCTCAACTGAAAATGAATATGCGTATACAAATGAAATAATACCAATTAAATAATGAAGAGTAAAAACATAAGAAAGGTTGGCCCATCTTGCTCATTTGATTGTTGGTCGTTTATTTAATCCAGAATCTCATCAAGCAGCTTCTTGAAGGATCCCAGGGTGTCAGCTTCAACAGCATTATTGGGGAGTTGGTTCCAGACTCACACAATTCTCTGTAAAAAAAAAAAAAAAAAAAAAAAAAGTGCCTCCTATTTTCTGTTCTGAATGCCCCTTTATCTAATCTCCATTTGTGACCCCTGGTCCTTGTTTCTTGTTTCAGGTCGAAAAAGTCCCCTGGGTCAACATTGTCAGTACTTTTTAGAATTTTGAATGCTTGAATGGCCGCATAGTCTATATTTTTCAAGACTGAATAGATTCAATTTTTTTAGCCTGTCTGCATATGACTTGCCTTTTCAACCCGGAATAATTCTGGTCGCTCTTCTTTGCACTCTTTCTTTTTGTAGTGAGGTGACTAGAACTGAACACAGTGTTCTAGATGAGGTCTTACTAATGCATTGTAAAGTTTTAACATTACTTCCCTTGATTTAAATTCAATACTTTTCACTGTATATCCGAGAATTTATTGGCCATTTTTTTATAGCATCCTCACATTGTCTAGATGAAGAGATTTCTGAGTCAACATAAACTCCTAGATCTTTTTAATAGATTCCTTCTTCAATTTCAGTATCTCTGATATGGTATTTATAATGCACATTTTTTTTTGCCTGTGTGCAGTACCATACACTTTTCTATATTAATTGTCATTTGCCATGTGTCTGCCCAGTTCTGAATCTTGTCTAGATCAGTTTGAATGACCTTTGCTGCTGCAACAGTGTTTGCCACTCCTCCTATTTTTGTGTCGTCTGCAAATTTAACAAGTTTGCTGTCTATACCAGAATCTGAATCATTAATGTAGATTAGGAATAGCAGAGGACCTAAATCTGATCCTTGTGTTACTCCCCTGGTTATCTCACTCCATTTTGAGGTTTCTCCTCTAATCAGTACTTTATGTCTTCTACATGTTAACCACTCCCTAATCTATGTGCATGCATTTCCTTGAATCCCTACTCCGTTCAGTTTGAGAATTAATCTTTTATGCGGGACTTACTGGAAATCTAAATAAACCATGTCATACTGCAATATACACTGTCGATGTTGCATCCTCAAAAAATTCAAGCAGCTTAGTTTGACAGGTTAGCAGTCTTGGGTACTGAAGAAAACACAATATGACCTCAGGCAATAATCAAAATAAATAACTAGGTGTTCTTTCTAAAAAAACATGACTTTGTCAAACTACCTTAATAATAATTCAATGTAAAAAAAAAAACAGACATTACATTACAAAATATTATCTAATTGTTCCCACAAAGGAAAGTACCGTTACAAAAACAACATTAACAGCATATCCATCTCAATGACTTATGTCTTAATTTTGACTTCATTATAATTTAGGACCTGGTCTGTTCACAACTTTGACTATCACTGTCATTGATAAAAGCACAAGCAGAGGCATTCTGGAGAATTGAATGCTTTTCAGAAGATTGAACTTCATCCATCTCATCACTATTGACAATGCTGGGGAAAGCAAGTTATTATCTACATCAGTGCCGTACACCACCATGATACACAACAGAAAATTAAGGATCCTTTAGAAATGGTGGTTAAATAAAGATACTGAAAGTTAACAACATATTTTGTATTTTCTTTCTTGCAGTTACATGACCCCTACCCCTTCGTTTGAAGAAGTGCAATTCGAGGGAAACCAGCTCATTCCTCCGGCCCCTCGCAAGGTGGAGATGAGAAGAGACCCTGTGCTGGGATTTGGTTTCGTGGCAGGTAGTGAGAAACCTGTGGTCGTACGCTCCGTCACACCAGGTAACACTGCACTGCAAACAATGTTCAATCAAAAATAACTGTAAAGGCTTGGTTGTCACTTCTTTAATACAATTTTGTCTATGGTAAAATTCATCTGGACACAAACTAGCAAGCATACAGTTAATGCTTTCCATATTGATGAAAATAAATAAATAAATCGAATTGAATGACACAGCAGAATCCCTAGCTCAACAACAACATTGAATACAATTTAAATTATTATACTTAAATGAATCTGAAATCTTTCTTAGTGATATCCAAATGCATTTACATATTCTCCACCTGAAAACACTTCAGACACCCAGAGAACTAAACAGTTTCCTTGACAACGAAAGAAACAACAGATCATCCTTAGACTAGATAGAGTACTGGTTCACTGTCATGAAGAGCTGTTCTAAAGCACCCAATTTACAGTTTGACAGCTGTACCCTTATACAAGTTTACCACAGTAAATTTGCACAGTACTTTGCAGTTCTCCCATGCCTTTTCTATGGTTATACTTTGCATTAACAAAACATGGTTTGCTATGTTGTTTTTTAACATTCTTTACCACACCTCTGTGTGCTTTACATTGCTTATCTATGTGTTACCAAGTTTTCACAACGCCTTATTACACTTCGCTATGCTTTTACTATGTGAAACTTTTATAAGAGTAAGGGACTGAATACAGTACATACTAAGAGTATACAAGTGTTCACAGGGGACAGCAATTTTACACTGCTTTCCTTAGAACTGGAACCACAGTGGCAACGTTAGGAATTTTGCTCAGTTAAGAGGGAGTTTGACAGCAATGCCAGGTGTTACACTTTCTTCAATGTTTGATGAACCCTTTAGCATAATTTCAGGTGTTCTGGAGGTTATTGTGAATATGTATGCAGAGTACTTATACTTGTTAATGTCATAGTAATCCAGGATCTGGATGATGTCAGCGGAAGAGGATTATTATTATTTATTTCTTAGCAATTGTTACAAAGTATCACAATACAAAGTATCACATTGCAAAATCTCACATTACACACTATCACCTGTTATAAAGAACAGTAAAATCAGTAAAAAAAATAAGATACAATTCAAATAAGAGCAAAATAAAAAATGACTTTTAAGAGTGAATTTGACAAAGAGCCGTTAAACTTATAGTAATAATATTTGCTTATAGAGTAAATTCCATTAAGAGCACATAGTCAGTATGATAAATGGATAAGAATGATTTCAAGTAAGAGCAAATACGAAAAACGTGAATATGGATTCCTTTAAGGGTAAAATCAACAAGATACATAAAAGAATTATAATTCAAAGCAATAGTAGAATACAGCAAAATATTTATTTAAATGCTCAGACAATGCACTTTAAATAAAATACATTTAAAATTACCGATAAATTAAAAGGAATATTCAAAAATATATTTTGGCAGTCATATTTTATTCAGCAAACAGAAAATATTTGCTACCATGTGTCATGCATTCTTCAAAGGGCTTGCACATGGTTTTAAGAACTGTAGCTACTCTTGACTGAAGCTAAAATTAGAACCAAAATGATTAGCAAAATATTTTAGCTGTTTATATGTTTTTATTGGCATTAGTATTACCACTATGGTAACTTGTATTTGTGCACAAGGTAACATTCTTAACAGAATTAAAATGCAGTTGCTGCTGTTTGGTTTTAAATAGAATGTGACTTCTAATCATTTGAATATATATAAAATTAATTAAGCGATAGTGCCCGTCGATGAAGGCTGGACTGGAATTATGTGCCCCGAGATATCTGAAAACACTTTTTCTCATTTTTCTTTAAGAAAAAAAAAAACACTTTAATATTTAGTTGTGCCTCCAACTTGTAATGATTTGTCAGGTAACCTTCCGCTGAAAAACATTTTAGGAAAATAGTTCCAAAAATGTCTGCAAAGCATCACGGACATATAAATAGAGAAAAAAAATGAAACAAATAACTTTTTTCCTTGTCAGAGCTGCTCATAGCTTATCTTATATTTCCAGATAACTGAAACAGTATTACCTAATTGTCCGTGTCTCAGTTTGTTGTTGTTGAAAGATGCTTAGCTCCAGTCGAGCTGACAGGCTATGATTGGCTGATTCGGCCGTTGCTGGTATAGGTGCAAAGTATTGATTGGCTGGTTTTGATGGACAATAAAACAAACTTAGACTATTTATGTATGTTTAGTATTTGCTGTCCAATAGATACGAACTGGACTTTCATTACAGCAAGTTAAAATGAAAAAAATGGATTGATTTTAAGTTTGATTTACAGCTGATGCGGTGACGTTCCAGGAGGCTACTGTCTATTAGAAGCCCACTAGAGCTGGAAGCTGATTGGCTGATGATACTGAATCATTTTCTAATCTCTGTTAGAAGCCCACAACTGCTGGAAGCTGAATAGCTGACTGTACTGCTACATTTGTTTAAGTTATAAATAGCAGTTGTAAAGTGCTCTCCCCACCACCAGCTTTTGTAAAACATGAATGTGGTAAAAAAAAAAAAAAGTAACAAGACCGACCATGAAAAAAGATTGCTGTGTTCAGTATATTTTAAAAAGAAGCACACCATCAAAACTGGACTTTGATTAATTTTTCACATTGCGGGTGCTTCAGCATTCCTTCCTGCTCAGAAAGAGAGATAAGAATTATTTTTTACTAGTTGAATTCCCATTTTAAGATAAAACTACAGCCTGTGCATCATTCCCTCTGCATCTATATTTTCAACTGGCAGTGTATGCCTGAAATTAACTTATCAAAGGGACATTAATATACAGACGTGGTTTCAGTTGTTTTGTTTAAGGTGTGGTGACCCCAGCGTTGAGTCTATGTTGCCACGGTAGATAAAATGTCCTCTAGTGTTCCGTGATACATGTTGAAATGCCACAGTGTATATTAAAATCTTTCTTTCAGTATTTAACAAGATCACTACTTAGACAGACATGCTTAAATTACAGCGTCACACATGTGCACCAGATATTTCAGTAATTATCTCTTGGAATACCTGTAATATCAGGTCTATACTCCCTCAAAAGTGCAAGTAATGTGACAGTGTCCTTCTTCTCAATTTGCAGTTAGTTGCATTAATACAACAGTACACCACTAGATAGTCCCTATGCCATGTTTATGAGATCATAATAACTGATGTGAAAGACAACATATAGGGGAGTAGTGCCATTCCCTGCAGATCCCTAGTTACTCCACATAAACAGTATCAGAAAATGAATTTAAGGAATTATAACTTTTTCTGTAACCCTAGATAAAGCCTAGCAAACCACTGCTAGACCCATTTGACTCCATCTTTCCGTCCTTAACTTAGGGTCACTAAGACAGTGACGTGTATATCAATTTGATCTCTTAGGCTGATCTCTGACCCTATAACTACATTGAAGGTAAAAATGTCTATGATTTTTCACTGTGCATGTGCTTTTTTTTTTTTGCTGTCAATAAAATACTTCTCTTTCTCTGTGACTCTTTTGATCGATGCAACACTAAACCGTGTTTTTTTAAATTATTTTTCTTCAGGGGGGCCCTCTGAAGGCAAACTTGTACCAGGCGATCAGATCATCATGATAAATGAGGAGCCTGTCAGCACAGCTGCTCGGGAGAGAGTCATTGACCTCGTAAGGTAACAGCTTTGTTTCCACTTTGGTTTGGTATTCTGAGCACCATGGCTAAATTACTGGTAAAAAAAAGCCGCTGGGAGACAGACAGTGACTTCTTTGTGATGAATAGATTAGTTTGGTTTTATGAAGCTTTAATCATTCTACTCAAACGATGAAGGATTAAAAAAAAAAAAAAATCTTCAAAGCCACAGTTCAGAGTATCTTTTTTTTTCTTTTTTTTTTTTTTTGCTGCGTGAACACTTTTTCCTGAAGGTACTGCTGAATTGCTAGCCTCTTTTGTTTGCTTTACAATTATTTCACTATATGCGCTGATATGTTGGAAAAATAGGAAATACATAATAACTAATAACACCTAAACGCTACCAGAAGAATACAACAGGATGTGGCATTGTTACTAGAAACTGTTATCTAATACATTTCCTATGGCAATATTACTTTACACAAAGATGAACCGAAAGACCCAGAGCACTTGTCTGTTAATTAGTTTGTTGTAGGTTGGGTAGAAGCAGTGATTTATTGGCATTTGAGATAGGTGTCTGTCCGGCTAGCCAGAAAGAATTTATACCCCTAACAGCAAATGCAACCAGTTAATCAAGGGCATAGCAGTGTCAACAGGAAACATCTATAACTTTCATTCTGTGTTCCTGTTGACCCTATTGGACCATGTCATGAATCTCTGCTACCTCTAACTTGATATCCAGCCTCCCAAGCACTGGTAACACTTCTCCCTGAGACAGGAAAGTGCTTCCTTTGTGCAGGGACCTTATATCTTAGGTTGTACATGCTATTGACAAACAATAGGTTATTAGTTCCCTCTCGATATAAGTTCCAGCCTGAGGTTGACACACACACACACACACACACACACACACACACACACACACACACACATATATATATATATATATATATATATATATATATATATATATATATATATATATATATATATATATATATATATATATATATATATATATATATATATATATATATATATATATATATATATATATATATATATATACACACACACACACAGTACTGTGGAAAAGTTTTATGCAGGTGTGAAAAAATGCTGTAAATTAAGAATGCTTTCAAAAATAGACATGTTAATAGATTATATTTATCAATTAACTAAATGCAAAGTGAGTGAACAGAAGAAAAATCTAAATCAAATCAATATTTGGTGTGACCACCCTTTGCCTTCAAAACAGCATCAATTCTTCTAGGTACACTTGCACAAAGTCAGGGATTTTGTAGGCATATAGTCAGGTGTATGATTAAACAATTATACCAAACAGGTGCTAATGATCATCAATTCAATATGTAGGTTGAAACACAATCATTAACTGAAACAGAAACAGCTGTGTAGGAGGAATAAAACTGGGTGAGGAACAGCCAAACTCAGCTAACAAGGTGAGGTTGCTGAAGACAGTTTACTGTCAAAAGTCATACACCATGGCAAGACTGAGCACAGCAACAAGACACAAGGTAGTTATACTGCATCAGCAAGGTCTCTCCCAGGCAGAAATTTCAAGGCAGACAGGGGTTTCCAGGTGTGCTGTCCAAGCTCTTTTGAAGAAGCACAAAGAAACGTTCAACGTTGAGGACTGTAGACGCAGTGGTTGGCCAAGGAAACTTACAGCAGCAGATGAAAGACACATCATACTTACTTCCCTTCGCAATCGGAAGATGTCCAGCAGTGCCATCAGCTTAGAATTGGTAGAAAACAGTGGGACCCTGGTACACCCATCTACTGTCCGGAGAAGTCTGGTCAGAAGTGGCCTTCATGGAAGACTTGCGGCCAAAAAGCCTTACCTCCAACGTGGAAACAAGGCCAATCGACTCAACTATGCATGAAAACACAGGAATTTGGGTGCAGAAAAATGGCAGCAGGTGCTCTGGACTGACGAATCAAAATTGAAATATTTGGCTGTAGCAGAAGGCAGTTTGTTCGCCGAAGGGCTGGAGAGCGGTACACGAATGAGTGTCTGCAGGCAACATGAAGCATGGTGGAGGTTCCTTGCAAGTTTGGGGCTGCATTTCTGCAAATGGAATTGGGGATTTGGTCAGAATTAATGGTCTCCTCAATGCTGAGAAGTACAGGCAGATACTTATCCATCATGCAATACCACAGTACTGTACATATTACACACCTTCAGAGGACTGCACGGTAGTGTTATACCTGAGTGATCAACATATCTGAAACACGTTTTCAGTAGTCCAAATGTGCGCTCAATGGCACTTCGAGCAGATGTGATGGCTCTGTTATACCTGTGTTCAGCAAGAGTAATGGGATGTGAAATCGGTGTCATTACATGCAGTTTACCATACACAAAAACAAACAAATACACATTGAGATATATCTGATTCCACATCTAAGCTATTCTTCACTAGTATGTGCAACACTAACTCCTACAGTATTGCATATAAAACATTCTCTAAAGTCAATCAATCAATCTTTATTTCATATAGCGCCTTTCATAGTGGACCACCATCACAAAGCACTTTACAAGGTGCAGTAACAACAAGAAAATCCATAATACTTCAAACACAGAGAAATGCATAATAAGTGATATACAGTAAAAAAATTTTTTTTAAAAAAATCTAAATGCATAATACATTAAATACATGGAAAGTGCATAATACATGGTAGTAGCATAATACATGAAACAGTATATTAAATACAGTGGAAAGTGCATAATACACGATAGTAGCATAATACATGAAATGGTACATTAAATACAGTGAAGTGCATAATACATGATAGTAAAAATACGTGAATTAGTAGCAGCAACACAGCAGCTAAAAGCAGATATCAGGCTTAAGCAAGAGAGAACAGGAGTGTTAGAGAGCTGATTTAAAGCGAGTGATGTTGGGAGAATCACACACCGAAGCTGGGAGAGAGTTCCAAAGAGTCGGAGCCATGAAGCTAAAACGAACGTTCTCCAAGTGTGGTGCACTTTTGCTTGGGGATAACAAGCAGGCCAGAGTCGGAGGACTTCAGCTTGCGGGCAGGGACACAGTTGGTCAGCAGGTTGAGGAGGTACTCACGACCGATGTGTTGAAGGGCATTGTAGGTGAGCAGGAGAGTTTTGAAATTAATCCTCAACTTTACAGGTAGCCAGTGCAGCCTGGTAAGACAGGGGGTGATGTGATCATGTTTTTTACATCTGGTGAGGATCCTGGCAGTGTCATTCTGAACTAGCTGCAGTCGGTTTATGGTGCGTGCCGGGGGACAACCATATAGAGAGTTGCAGTAGTCGAGTCGAGAGGAGACAAATGCATGACAAAGTATCTCCGCATCAGGGAGGGAAAGGTAGGGACGAACTTTGGAGATGTTTTGAAAATGGTAGAAGGAAGAATTGACCACGGAGTAGATGTGGGCATCAAAGAAGAGGTTGCTATCAAGAAGTACACCAAGGTACAAAATAACTTTCACAATGAATACCACAGGTTACCAAAATTACAATAGGATCTCTTTCATAGGTTCCTAAGGGCAAATCAAATTGTACTGGATGCAATCACATTAACAAAAGAAGTACTTTAAATATACCTAAAACAGTATTTAAGCTAACACTTATACGATAAGATATGTGTTATCTAAACACATACACACATAGATTTTTACTCTATATCACGGTTCTCCTCTCTTCTTCGTTAACCCTAGTAAACAATAACCTTATGCAATACTTGGGTGAATTTTATGTTATACAGTTAGCATCTTTAGTAAAGCAGTAAGGACTTCTTAAGACAACAAGACTGGGCTCCTCTGAGGAGCAATTTGAAGAACATGGTACAGCACCAATAGCTTGGAAGCCATTTCTGAAGACAAGGAGCAGTGGTACAACTAAACACCTTTGTAGTCATTTTGAAGACAAATTTTAGTTGCTAACTATGAGGATAGCGTCATGGCCAAGGCTGGTTACCGGCAGGAAGTAAACCCAGAGAAAGAAAACTGCAATTGTATGCGCAAAGCACACTTTAATTAACAAAACACAAAATAAACACAAACAAAAAAACACAGCACAGGGGCCAAAATAAATGGTTCAAACTAAATAAGCACATGTATTCTGGACATTCGCCTTCAGTTACAAATACATGTGACCCTTCCTCAACAAGCACTCAATTAACTAACCTGATTGTTTGTAGGGATAAATTGAATCCTGTCCCTGCCAAACTTACGTTAAAAACAAATCAATCTTTATTTACACCCCAACACCAACACCAAAACCACACACACACACACACACACACACACACACACTATTTACACATCTGCCACACTAAGATTCCTGTAGTGTGAGATTTTGGAACATAGGAGGCCAGAGAGAGTTTCTTATTTGCTGGTCATATCAGAGTTGACTTTTCCTTTGAAGTGACAGTGTTAAGCACTGTCTCCTAGTGTCCATATGAATTTCAGAATGATTTTCTTATAATCAGTGCTTGTTATATTTTAAGGAACTAAAAATTGACACATCACTCCTAGTTTATATCAGGTCTTATGTATATGTTCCTATAAAATGTACCTTTCTTTTGCAGATCAGAGTTTTAATCTAGTTTGTTTTATATATTCTTAATGATACCTTATTTTTGTTACTGATTTGTGTGGTTTGGGATATCTTTATTTAGTCTCAGTGTTTTCTTAATTCCAATGGACTTCTGTATTATTTATTTTGTTTGAAATATTTTAATTTTGTAAATATATTTTCCATTTGCTATAGTTATATCAGCCTTTCTAGGACCTTTGAGACCCACCCAATCTCAACAGAAACAACAGGTAGCTGTTCTTCTGAGGTGGAGTCTCATGACTAATTCCATTGGCTTTGAGAAGATTGTGTAAGGCTTTGTTGCAAAATGGTTTGCAGTGCGCAGGTGTAGAGGTGATGCAGTACTCAGTAACAACAATCCAACAACAGTTCAGTGGTGAAAAATGAAGCTTTATTATTTGCTTATATAATAATACTGGCTCTACACAGCGATGTGTAAAGCCAGTTAAAACCACAGGGTTCAGTCCCGAAATAATAATAACACACACTTTAAAACACCTACACGATCACCAGTCCAGCAGTGAGTGCTCTGGGTGCAAGTGGTGTTGTGAATACATGAAACAGTGATTACAGAGCTGCAGTGCAGTCCAGGTTTGATACTGGCTTAACAGCGACAGCCCCTGGGTATTTAGCTGTCTACAATGACAAATAACAACAGTTAAATAGACAGACAAGACTTTTTATTCATCCCGGTCGTTTCTTAACCATAACAAAGGAACAGATTGCTTGGCCACATCCCCTGACACACCCTCAGTCTCGCCCCCTTCAGTAGTGATTGCAATCACGTATCTTCCAATCCATGACTGACACATCTCCTACCGCATTAAGAAGATGACTTCTGGTATTGTAACTCCGCCCCCTTTCTGGATGGTCAACTTCCGACTGATCCTGGAATGAACTGCCAAATCCTTGAGTCCGGGGCCCACTGTTCCTGTTACACAGAGCCCTCACAGGCTGAACATTCACTCTCTGTCACAGGCTTGTGTATCAAAATGCCGATGCACAGTAAGTGGGTTCAAAAGGCATTATTGGGAGAGTACACGGTATGAGGTCTACAGAGCAAAGGGATACTGCAGCTGATACTTCCTGTATCCCTTACATAAAGGTCAACCCCCAGTCAATATACGGGAACCCTAACAGTCGAAGTCTAAATGTGCATTAATTCAAACCTGTAAAGATGAAGACACATATCTCAAACATAGTGTAACCGATACAAATTATGATTTCTGGTTGCTTCTCTTAATTTTTCTAACTTTACTAGTGTGACAAGATAACGTGACGGCCAAAGATGTGACTGGCAGGAATTAAAGACTCAGAGACAGAAGCTGCAGTGAAGCACTGTTGCATACTTTATTAAAAAAAAAAAAAAAAAACACAGGAACAAGTAAACATGCACAAGGGCCAGAATAAAAGGTTAAACAAAACAATTTTGCTATCAGGCTGGGCATTCGCCTTCACTGATCAAGTTCTCCAGAAACAATACTAAAAACACAGCACTCTATGAGGGACTCCCTCTTCATCATTTAGTATTTCTCCTTATTATATATTATATATATATATTATATATATATATAATATATATATTATATATATATATGGCCATATATTATACCGGTACGTGAGGAGGTCACAACCAGTTACTTGCAGGGGAATGATTTACCAGGGTTGAACCACACCTGTGATTGCTTGCAGGGAAAGATTTAACCCCATCCCTGCCAACCTTACATTCACATACACACACTATTTACAGCAGCAGAGCTTCTGCGCTACCACAACTATTTTTAAAAGATTAAATGCTGGTCCATTTTTTTTTCAGCAGGAATAATTGTTTCTTCAAGCAGTTTCAAGAACTCAAAAAAGAGAGGCTTTTGTTGAATGGCAACACTGTCAACATACTGACTTTTTAAAAGCATGTGTTCTGTTGAGTATTATTGGCTGACTCCCTTTGAAAAACAGTGTAGTCAGTGAATTTACTGGTACCGGGTGTCTGCATAGTCAAAAATAGCTTGAAAAAAGTCCACAGTAATGGTGAGAAGCAGCGAGGCAGTGTGCTGCATGAGATGAAGCATAAATGTATTTGGGCAAGAATGTCATCTTTTATAAATTACATTTTCCAGCAGAAAACCACTGTAAGTGCAAAACATATTTTCCCTGCCGGAGATGAAAACTGAACATGCATAGTCAATTTTCGGATCCTTTGATCTATGTCACAAAGACTCGAATGTTCTGGCTAATCAGCATAGAGTTTTGTTAGTGGTTCCTTTTTCATAGCTAGGTGCTCTGCTGGGACATGCCCACTAGCTGGTCAAGAAACCTACGATTCCCAGTAAACAAAACACAGCTGGTAGCACATCACAGATGGATCTGCAATTTATTGGTTTACTGCACAAGTAAAACTGTAAAATAAGTTGCTAGGAAAAAATAGAAACATATGTTCCATATGTTTATGACATACAGTTTGGTTTGTTTATTAGGTTGTTTGCTGAAGATTGTAATGAAACAATGTATGTATCAGAAAGAATGAATCCTTAAAATGAATAGTTTGTTTGGAGTGGATACCCACTTCTGTGCTTAAATAGCAGCATTCTTGCTTGTGAAGAACTGGTGAGATGATATGTGTTTGAGTCAAATAGATATTTTCCCTGAAAGGAATGGATATTGAAAACCACACAGTTTGTAAAAACAAATGCACACCTTGTGATTTTTGGAGGCTTTTTTCACAAAACGTAATTGACACATTTGTACTTATAGGAAAAAATGGTTATCCCAGTAACTGGAGATTATCCCATGGTGCACAACGGTTACACTTACAAAGAAAGTTGGGAATGGTAACCCCAGGACTGTTTAAGCAATACAGTCAATTAGGGACTCATCACAGCCATATACTGAACTACCAAAGACCTTTTTTCAAAAGACCTCCAGTTATTTTTTGGTTTGTTGTCACATTTTGTTCCAGTCGCAAAATTATTATGATAACCTTTGACTAGATGTATGAAATGTATTGGGATTGCATAAAATTCCATACTCCTGAGTTTGCCAGTTGTGTTGATTGTGTAAGATCACCACTTAACCTGTGTTTGTTCTTCATTACTCAAACATAAATTGCATTTATGATATGTTGTAAAAGTATGTTGAATTACCACACAACACCTGTCAATGCTTACTGACCTTAAAATGTTTTATTATTGAAATGCATATCAGTGCAAAGGATATATAGATCTGTAATAATATGCTTTGTATTGATGCCTACTCCAATTTTTTTTTTATTCTTCCTTGTTACATAAATATAATAAAATCATGATTAAAAAAAAAAAAAAAAACAAAACATATGACTTAAATAGGTGTTTGTTGAGGTTTTACCAAAAATATGACACAATACAGTTAATTGCTGTTCCCAGTAAAAAAACAGGTGTTTAATTTAAACATAGTTTTACCAATTAGACCCCAATGACTACCTTCTTGTGGGAGAGCAAACCATAAATGTGGGAAGAATTGTGTATATATAAGTATGTATAATAGCACTGTATAGTTAAAAGAGTTTGGTAGGCATTGTAGACACTTGTTTCAATGTACCTTTTATAAATATAAAAAGTGTAGGCAATTGTCAGGACATGAGTGGTGTGGGAAGTAGTGAATGTCTTAACAGCAGATATATTTTAAACCATTTGTGTTAGTATACCACTCTACCAGCTATGGTAAGAGGAGTTTAAAACAGGGAGTTTTATTCCCAATACAAACAGATTAAAAAATAATTGAAATAATTGATTTTCAGGTTGGCTAGATATGATTAATTGACGTTTATCAAAAGTGAGATTCATTTGTTGTGAATCCTGTAAGCCATAACAATAATACAATGACAAACTCATCGTTAAGACATTAAAGGTCATATTTTCTGATTTTCCTAAAACCCTATTTTTATGAAAAGAAAAACGTCAATGTTAATGTAACAAAATGACAAACTTGAGTGCGTAAGCGACCTTGAATTATTTTATTAATTTGATATAAAATAAAATAGAGGGTCAAAGACATTCGTCAGGTTTTATTTTAGTTGGAAAGGCAGTGGCTTCCAGCACTAACCTATTAATCATAAAGCAATGGCTTTTTGGCTGAAATCAACAAGTATTATTTCAGTCAGGTTTTTGGTTAATTTAATAAACAACAATATCACCTTATGACCTTGGAAAGATAAGGCTGAACTTTTCTGAGAATCCCTCACTTATCAAAGTAGTGTCAAGCAAAGGATGCCACCGCCATTATGACTCTCAGCTAGGCTGAGAAGATGGAATTCTGGCAGAATGGCATAGTTGTGTAACAACCCCTCTAGTGGCAGATAAGAGTTACTCTAAGAACTACCAGCTACTGTACATAGAACTATGTGCTCCACTATTGGTCCTGCTGTGATTAATAGACTCAGAGGCAGGAGGTTTCTGCTTTGTGTACAGTTCCAGTCCACAGCTACTTCAAATATTAAACCTAAACACCTCCATGCAGTAGTTAGAAATGGGGTGGCTCCAAGATATATGTATGTATGTATTTATGATTATTTTTCACCCTTTCATTTCTCTTTTTTTTAGAAAACAATGCAGCAGAACAAAACTTGTTTTTCTTTCCTTTAGAGGCACAGAGACAGTGGGCCATTATTCACTAAGCATTTTTTTTTTTTTTTTTGTAATCTAAAATGAAAAGAAAATGTAAAAATGGCAGATTAGCACAGGGATAAATGACTAAATGGTATTTGTGAATTGTAAAAAAGCTTCATAGCTGGTTTCATACCAGTAATAGTAACAATGATTAAATTATGTTCTTGTCTTACAGAGAACTATTAATTTATTATTAACTGGGCATCTAAAATAGCTGTTTTTTTTTTTTTTTTTCTGGAAGTGAGGCTTATGTAAAAAAAAAAAAAAGTTATAGCTTGTATTGGGAATAGTCTGTTTTTAAAACACGTATAAAAATGAACTGATTGGGCTCTATCCACAAAAACAATTTAAATGAATGTTTTTCTAAGAACCTTTTTTAAACCTATTATCGTTAATTAATGAAGTTTGCAGTTCTTTTGTCAATTGTTTTAGAGAGAGTTATAAATGTATTTTCATTTCCCAATAATTTTGAGTGGATGTGGGTCATGTCTCTCCAATTTTAAGTTATTGTTATTTTTCTTAAAATATGCCTTTTCCTGGCTTTGAGCTTGTCTGGAAAATATTAAGTACATGGACTGAACATATTACAATGCAACCTTTCAATTCTGTCAGCACCACCTACTATTATGATGTGTGGCAAGCAGAGTTCAAAATTAACATTGTCTGGAAGGAAGATGGTTGTTCTGTCCCAGCACTTAAAGTCAAAATAAGCTCAAAGGAAGTTAATTCTATGTATCCTTAAAGAGAAAGTAGTGGGGTTCTCAAAAATATAACGTTATACGTCCCCATATGTTGCTACAACTGTTAAAATAATGTACTCGTAATTTTTCCAACCATTGTTAACATCCTGACAACTTTTTACACTTAGAACTTTAAAGTCTGTTCAAAGCTGTTTTCAAAATGGCTGCTCTGGTGCACTGGGGTGTGAGATCTGTCCTCTAGTCTAAATCAAAGCAGGAAGAGCGATTTAAAAAAAAAAACCAAAGTGCTCTGGCTTTTCTTTTCCATACCACATCATGGATCGTTATTTCTGTGTTACCTGTCTGACAACTTGGGCAATAACCCTTACACTATCAGTGCACTAGAGCAGACATTTTGAAAAGAGCTTTGGAACACTTATAAGTGTAAAATGTTGTCAGGATGTTAACAGTGAAAATAAAATGAGAGGTACGTTATTTAAACAGTTGTAGCAACACGTGGGGAAGTTCAACGTTATATTTCCCGCTACTTACTCTTAAATTTGGCATCACCAGGTTTGGATTTATCACAGTACAGTGGACTTCCAGTTCTGGGACAGCATGCAAACCTGGGCTGTCAGGGCAGCAGGCTTCCTTATGGACGCAGTAGGACAGCATACGACACGTACTGACACGCTTGCTCTTAAGTTGAATGGTAAAATGTTCATCTTTGAGATGTGTGGTTTGCAGCTCACCTTTACATTCTTAATAACTGCAGCTGTGTTCTCTTTTTTAATTTCCGGTTGGTATACATGTTATCATTAGAGGTTCACTGATGTCAGTTTTATTCTGTCTTCTTGAAATAAACATGAACATTGGCAGAAAAATCAATCAGGAACATTTGACATCAGCTAAATATAGTAGTGCTGATGATTCACTTTAAAATGCACTGCACTTCAATGTGTATTTCTTTCTAATCTGCAACCATAACCTTTTTCCTCCCGGTACCTATGAGCATGGTTATTTCAGATCACTTCTAGATATCTTGTCTTTCTCTTCACATGTTTAAGAAAATCCGCTGCTGCTGTCACTATTTTTTTCCCAGTATCTCATGCTGACTTCATATTTTCAGTGTTACTGAATCAACAATGACCATTCTGAGGCAGTCATTTTATAAAGTTGCCACAGTTCAAATCCTATCGCATAGACAATTTAAGGTACTGAATTCACATTTGCAGGGTTATATAAACACTGTATGAAAAAATGTGTTGGTGACCATGACATAGACCTCTGGCCTACTTTAATATGGCTGCCATACTGATCTTTAAGTTTTTTGGGTATAGAAACAGTACACTTTTTTAACTTAACATGCAGTACACAGCTGTATTATATGATGTTCACATTTCAATTAAATGGTACCTAGTAAAAATGAACTGTTTCACTGCCACATTGTTTTAACCCAGTGGTCCTCAAAGTGGTGCCCACTGGCAAATTCGTGAACGTGAAGCCAGGCCATCGTGCCAGCAGCAGCTATTCTTAATTATGGGTTGCGAACACATTTCTGGCAGGTCTTATCATGGGAAAATAAAGAAAGCTTTAAACACGTTTTCCAAAAAAGCACCACAGCAGTCTGTTGACAGTGCTGCTCACTTATGCTGTGCTTGTACGTACACAACATTTTTTTTTTTACTTCTGCGATACGATCAACCAATTGAATATCTGCATTGTCTCTGCGGTAGCCCAATCATAAGTTAGCTGGGTGGGACATAAACTGTGTCTGTTTCAGGTGCAGGTACTGACAGTAAGTTTAACCAATAGGAGAGTTTTACGCAGCTGTCCAATCATAAGCAAGCAAAGGCTGTTCACGGTATTCTGCATGAAAATTGAATGCGAGTGAGTAGCCAAAGGGAAAATTAAAGATCTGACAGCAGGGTGTTAATATGTTAGTAAGCACTGAATTTCGTCAACTGTTATTGAGAAAAATAATAGACTTCAGTACTTAGAACTTAATTTTCTAGCTCTATATTTTTACCAGACAAGAAAAACGAGAAGGCAGTGTGTGAGATAAGAACCTATGGAATAGTCAGAGTGCCCACAAACAGCCAAGATCAATTTATGTCCATGCCAAAATTGCTTTGAGGCCCACTTCTTTTAACCTCTGGTCATATAAGTGATACAGATCTTGTTCAACTATTAATTTTACTTTGTTTAAAACTTACTGATTTAGCCGGTACAATACTGGCGGTCTTACTTTGGTACCAAATAGCTCACGTCTTGACAGTGTGTACAGCATTTTGAAATCCACTCTGTTCTGAGTGGGCTGACAGTGACTGTGTTGATCATGCTAGTGCTGAGCCTCAGCTGAAGCCTCTTCTTTAGACTGCATTTGTTCAGTTCACAAAAAAAACAGTTATAAGTGATAACCTTATTTAGGTTGGCTAAATCTGATTATTTGACGTTTATCAATAGATTGGTGAAAAGGGACATTCACGTATTGTGAATCCTGTAAGCCATAACAATAATACAATGATAAACTCCCCATTAAGACATTAAAGTTCATATTTTCAGATTTTATTAAATACATCCTAAAATCCAATTTTTATGAAAAGAAAAACTTCAGTGTTAATGTAACAAAATGACAAATTTGAGTGCTTAAGCGACCTTGAATAATCTTATACTTTGATATACAATAAAATAGCCGGCCAAAGACATTCGTCAGGTTTTATTTTTGTTGGAAAGGCAGTGGCTTCCAGCACTAACCTATTAATCATAAAGCAATGGCTTTTTGGCTGAAATCAACAAGTATACACTATTCTTTAAAAAGTAAGTAGCTTCAAATTTCATTAATTTTTTTCTTTTACATTTACATTATTATTTTATGGTGTTTGCAATCAGAATGTTCTGGGTTATGTTTCTCCAATAAAAATACTAAACCATAAATAATAAATACTCTTTTTATACATGATATCAACTACCGCGCATGTGGAACTGCTTCCAGTGAATCGTAACTTAGATGAAATTGTCAATTGTTGTTGACCCAAAGAGGTCAATAAGAATGAATGCACCTATATACAATGATTTTAACCTTTTTATAACCTTGTATGTAGGTTAAGCTGTGTGGAGATCATGCCTACTACACGTCCTTTGGGTATTGCATTTTAATGCATGTCCTTGGAATGAAGAACTCAGTCATGCAGTTGTTTATGCATACCAATGAGTATCGTGCACTTTATTTAGAATACTGCATTATGTAAATGCTTAGGTATGCACCAATTGACCACAAAGAAACATAATGTTGTTTGTCTAGCAGTGGTCGCAGAAAAAGCTATTTAAATGTGATCAGGTACTTTAAAAAATAAAAATAAAAATCATTGGCCGGGAATCTGTGATCTTACTAGATAATTCCCATTGCTAGTAACATTATTTATGGATTTTATTAAATTGACTTTTCTATATATTTACTTGTTACAACATGTTTTGGTGATGCTTATCATTTTTGTATACAGGCTAAAAACCAATAGTTTTAGCTATGGAAACAGGCTTTTCTTTTTATGCATGCTCATGTTTTCATTTTGGAATCTGTTCCAAGTTGTGCTGCATTACTAAGCAGATCAGAGCTTGATGTCCTTTTTTAGCTAGTTTCTATAATTTCTGTCCCTGAGTTTGTATAGAGATTTTCCATTGAATACCTTCCAGTTGCACAGGGGACAGAAATTATGGCTGCATGCCTCTAGTGGCCATTTATTACTTCAGTAATTCAGCAGTAACAAGCATGGTAAATAATGATCTAAGCAGAAACAAAGAGCATGTAATGTTAATGCTGTATACTGTATATAACTGACTGTTTGGAAAGTAGCCTTTTGTAGTTTTGGTGTAGAAGCACTGATTCAGAAATGATGACAGAATAGGATAGAAATGTATGAAATGCTGTGATCATTTTGAAGGACAATAATTCAAATTCAAGTTATCTAACAGCCAATGTATTGAACAAAGACTGTTGCATATTTTATACCAGTGCAGTAAAGTTAATTGACATCAAGGACAATGCAGTGCAAAGACAGCCCCCAGATCTACAGACTGTAGCAGGTTGACTAAAATACAATGACACCTTGCAATACTGCGGTTCTGTTATGAACAAGTATTTGTTGCCTATGGGAACGGTTCTCAAGGACCCTGAGCAATATGTGCTTATGTGTCAGCCAGGACTACTTCTTCTTCTTCTTCATAATTAATAGTATTATTTGTTTTGTAGTCTAATGTAAAATAGGTGTTGGTTAAGATGTTTAAATCACATAAAGGCAATAAATAAATGAACCATAAATGCAGTGCTTTGCTCAGGGACGGCCAAATCTGGTGCAAACATCCTATTTCAAACCACATTTTGTTCCACTCATTTCATAACTACTTTAGTTACACGTGATGCACAGAGAACAGTACTAGAGAACAAATCTAGATCCTGGAATACAACACAAATTGAAACTGAATTGTTATGTGACAGGTTGGAATAAAAAACCGGACTAGAATGGAATTTTGTTTCTGAATTATTTGTTGAGAAGGAGCCATATGTCGTTTTTACAGCAGACTGTTTTGAACTTGCCCAATGATGTCCTTTGATTTCCTGTTATCTAGGCATCGTGACCCTCACTGAACCATGTGATATGGGATTAAAAGGGTGTTCCAAAGGCTTCTTGGAGATCTAAAGAAAAACTGCTTGATACTTTTTGATATTAATCTTACCATATTTTGGTACCAAAAATAACAATTTAGAAATCATATATAGTTTGTTTAGTTTTTATACTTACTGTCTGTCCTGTCTCCATTCTGCTCTGAATGGCTATGTGTTGCTGTCAATCATCTCAGTGATCTGTTAGTATAGTTTTACTGTCACTATCATTTCACCCATTTCTGACAGATCTTGCCAGAATGCTCTCATTCGTTTAAATTAATGTCAGTCATTAAGACCTGTACCTACTGTGCACTTTCATTTGCCAGATCAAGCACCTGTCATTCAAAGTGCCTACTTTTTGAAATTAGCGGTTTACAGTTTAGGTAGGCTTTTGCTAGGTATACGGTGACAGTTACTAGTTTGATTTGAAAATGGGGCACAAGAGTTAAACACTTAATGAGTATTGTGCACAATCCCCTGACCGACGTCTCCTTGGCAGGACGAAGCGGGCCCATCTGCCTTACCTTCCAGTGACTCCAGCTGTGCTGAAGAATAAGTGCAAGTTTTGTTGCATGTTGAATATGATAAAGGGGCTTTGCTAAAAGAAGCATTTCTCAATGGCATAAAAAGTCTGTTTTTGTTGTTGTTTTTTTAAGCATAAAAGTCGATTTTCTTCCATTCTCCTCTTGAATTGAAAAATAAAGATTGGAAAAAAAATGGTAAATTCTTTCTAAAATAAATGTCAATATTAATCGTCGATTTGGCAAAAAAATTAAAATCTAATAGTAGCAAGCCTAAATATAGTCAACAATAATCAATGCATTCACAACACTTTAATATTCAAAAGCAAGAAACAGACAGGGTAGATTCTCAAAAGCCTTCACATACAATTGTAATGTCATATATGCATTTAGAAAACTATACTTATATTATTAACAAGCAGGAATTTCATTTGAATTTTACTTTTTTACAAATGTAAGAGATTTACTGCCACGTTACTAAGCAACTAACTATGTGAACAATTGTTCAAAGGATGTTTAAGAGGCTTTTAAATTAAAATCCATGGTAATAAATGATCATTGTTGCATCTCTATTAAGCAGTAATGGAGCAGCTATACATTTCTGTTCTGTTACTCCTTGCTTGTCTAAACCCTTCCCCAGCCTCTCCACTCTTATTTGAACCACCCCACTGACATATTGTGCAACACCCTGGACTGTATCATATTCTATGTACCATGTATAATATTTACGTTATTGTTTTGCAGTGCTACAAACAGAGTTATCCGTAATTCTTTCTATAGAAGTATGAAATGATTTCAGATTCCAGCAGTGTTAATTCTAATTACATATTGATATGGCAGAGATAACTGGCTTGTAAATTATCTAAAAATTATACATGTAGCTCATCACTGAATAGCACTTTTCATTACAGTGTCAAGGTTTCCTTTTTGTCAGACATTGCTCTAAACTGACGTAGTCAATAACTTGTCGAGAAAATTGTTTAGGCATTGCCAGCAGCATATGTTGGATGTAGTACAGAGTTACTCATTATGTCTGATGGAGTCAAATTGATCCAGGCAAGCATCCATTAGCTTTGCAGCTAACACAATCAAAACAATATTTATACGGTTAAAATGGAAGGTTTCGGCGTGAACAATAAAAATAGCATTTAAAAAACAAAGTTTGTAATGTATCTTTTTAATGTATCATTTAATAAATCTGATGTAAATGTATTAACAATTGTTGACATATCTTATGCTATGTGCAACGGTTTGAGATGTTTTACAGAAAAGGTGCTATATATAAATTTGATGGATTGAATAATATGTGAAGTGAAATTGTTCTTACTATACAGGTAGATTCAATGAAGAAATGATGCCTGTTTATTTTCTGTGCTGGATTGACTTTCAACCCAATTTCCAGTTTATATATGTATTATAGTTGTATTGTCCTTTGACAATGTGAATGTGTGAACCTACCCCCAAAGTAAACAAATTATGACATTTTAACTGCTTGAAATCAAAGCATTTCTAATTACCAGTTGAAAAACTACAGAATAAAGCATAAATACATTGGTGCAATGGGAATTTCAGTGTGTTTTAAATCCTTGTTTGTTTGTTTTTTCTTCAGGAGCTGCAAGGAATCAATCGTATTAACAGTTGTTCAGCCATACCCAGTAAGTATTTGTTGATTCTTCTGCAGAGTATTTTTTTTTTAATCAAAAATGACAATTGATACCAATACCTGCAAGTTTCATTGTGAATAGATTAATTAAAATCATCTGTTTTGCAGTTGTTGATGGTGTATACTGTATATAATTGACTGTTTGGAAGGTAGCCTTTTGTAGTAGAAGTACTGATACAGAAATATTCACATCAAGTGTTTCTTTATTTGCACCATTGTTACCTTTACATTTATAGCCGTTTGGATTATGTGTGGATCCCACCTAAACCTTGGATGATCCTCATGAACTTCAATCCAAACTGGGCGAACTCCAGCCAAGTCTACTCCATTCTCATTATGAAACTCTGTTAGGCCTTGTTTCCATCTGAGTACTTAGGGTGCTCATGACAGTGCTCCCACCCATGCGCCATGATCGGGAACGGTTTGAAAACTCACATCATACTTGTGTATATTCTGATAGCCTAAGGAAAAAACGAGACCAGTTTACATTTACATAACGAGGTAAAGACTGGTCCCAAAGTGTAGGCACACAATTAACTTCCTCCCAATGTAGTTCCATTTCCTGTTCCCCCATGTGTTATTCTGGAAATTGCTAAGCAGTTCCCGTTAGCATGAAATTTGTATTCAGTGAGTGTGTACAGTGGTAGCAGGATAAACATTGACTGATTGTATGCAAGTAAACATAGGTTAGTACTGGTCTTAATTGGTGTGCTGACGGCTGTGCGTCGCATGTGGTTCTACTGATGAGGAGGCACTTCATGGATGGACAGTAAGCGCGAAAGGAAGTGTAATGTTAGGTCCACGCCGGACTTTGAGGAGCCTGCAGAGGGGGTATAGAAGTAGTGTAACTTGAGAAAATAAGCTATAGTATAGTTTAAAGAAAGTATACAGAGCAGCCCACTCAACCGTTATTCAGGTAGGGACTGCTGCTTCATTGAATTTGTTTTATATACTGTAAACTTTTCACCCTTACACACACCGACACAGACACAGAACTGTAGTTTATTGCACTTTTGTGGACTTATATTATCTTTATTCAAAACAAAACAAACCAAAACAAAAACCTAACTCCATTTCGGAGTACTCACTGAAACGTTCTCTGCCCGTAACTACAGCTGGACAGCCGTTTACCAACAAACAAAACAAAACACCAACACAATACCTTGTTGTTTAAAAGTCTGTTCAGCAGCTGTCTTGTACTCAGTCAGCCAGGACGCATGTGGCTGCTTCTCCATCAGCAACAGCCCTGATTGCAGGCCTTTATGCAGGCCTTAATTGGCCTCAGGTGCTTCCTGTCCTGCAGTTCCAGGCATACTGGGAGCTGTAGTCCTGCAGCTGTCCCTTTGGACTACAACTTTTCTACTTCTCCCACTACTCTGATACAATACCTACTTATGTGTGTTTTATTTATAAAAGGTACCCACCACCACCATGCAATCAGCATTAGTCCACACAATCAGTCAGTGTGAGGGAAGCCTCTTATGTTGTCTGACTGTTGAAGGTGCCATTGTCCTTCACCTTTTATGAGCACTAAATTCACAAGCACCATAAATATAACAAAAAGGAATTGCTACACCTCTGAGTTTACTCTGCTTAAAATGTATTATTACAATTATACACATGTTCATAACAGTTTCTTTTTAATGTATCCTTACCTTAGAATCTTTGTACAGTTATATATATATATATATATATATATATATATATATATATATATATATATATATATATATATATATATATATATATATATATATATATTTTCTACTTTACTTTACCCAACTGACGTTTCTGTATTCACCAGATCACTGGAATTATCTGTGTTCTGCAGTAACTCCATCATGTTGGCTAGTGGAAACAAGGCATTATAGCACTATCCCTGACATGAGACTTCATTAAATCCCTTTGAAAATGTCCCTCATTGAAACACACAACTTGTTATAACACAAAACTCAGGCTCTCAGGGACAGTGTTATAATGAGGATGGTATATTAAGGAATATGAGGTTGATGCCATTAGCCTGGATAACAGGAATGAATTAACTAAAATGAATCAGCTGAAGAAGTATTGGAATCGGTGATTGATATCAATATGTAACACAGAGCCTGGGTTAATCAAAAAGACACAGCCAAATCAAATTCCTATACTTAGAGTAGCACTGTATAAAAATAGATTTTTTGCTTTAACAACGTATACAAGACTTGTTGGAGTATGTTCTTCCTTAAGAAAGGGGGCCTGCTGCATGTGCTGCACAATTAAATTAAATACCACAGAAAAGCCAGTCTGCACTCCATCAAACCACTTTACCAAATCCTACTACATTTTATATGCATAACTAACGATCGGCTCTTCAGATTCCCCAGTTTTGTTAGCATTCATTTGCACTAATGATGTTATAAACTGTCTTGGGAGCAAAGTTTGTAAGCATCTGTATTACCTTTTTTTTTTTTTTCTTTCAGAAATTGCTTTAGCTAAATAAAATAATTCAAATGTGAGCATTTCAAAGGCGTTGGTACCATTGTTCCCCACTGGATTTCATCAACTCCAGTCTAGTATCTGCGATTCTAATTGTTGACATTAATCTCACAGTTTGTTACTGATGAAGCGTTATTGGTTGTGATAATCCCCAGTGGGAGGACACTTCCGTTCCTATGTGTAGCAGTTTCTTGTAGTGGTAATTATATAGACTCTTAAGCCAGATATCTATCATAATTTAAAGCAATAAAAACTGTAATTCTGAAAAGTCAGCACTGCGCCCAGGGGAGGCATGTGTTTTGCAGTCTCCTCACACGCTTTCTCACATCCACAGAGGTTGGGGCACAGAATTGCAATTGCAAATATTGCCACTGCTGATAGTGTCTCTCTTTTGATGTGAACTTACTTTTCATTTTCAAAATTCTCTGGTAATTGAACATGAAGGCTAGCTACCAAAGCTGTTGTGCTTATCAAAACAATGTGGAGACTTTACCAAGTTAAAAAAAGGGAATTTGTAAAGGAAAGAAATGGTGCAAATGCACACTTTGAAATGTGTTGTGAAACATACTGCAGATTTTTAGGCTGCAAAAACTACAGCACTTACTACACAGCCTGGTAGATTAATTAAAACCTCATTAGCTAGCATCCTGTACTGCCATATATTTAAACATACAATGATTCCACAAAGGACAGTTCCTGCAAAAAATGTTTATGATATCTTCCCTTGCATGGAATCCTTTCAATAGTCAAGTGAACATAGTAAGGTGCCTGTAAATAGTATTTATCATGGCGTTTTGCTGTTCTACGGCTTTTCATTTTAAGATATGGGCAAATAGTAATGGAAAATTGTATTTGCTAAGCTAAAAAATAGATGCATGCAAAAAAGAGGCAGATAGATTTTTAGGCATACACTTTACCGGGACAAATCTGCTGCATACTGGTTCTTTATGTTCTTTTCAGTCTCCCAAATCAGCTTTCATCAGTGCTGCAAAAAAGGCCAGGTTAAAGTCAAACCCTGTCAAAGTGCGCTTCTCTGAGGAGGTCATTATAAACGGTCAGGTTCCAGTAAGTAGAATCCCACATCTGTATTTAAAGATCTGCATGAAAATGTATGAAGTCATAAAATTGTATGAAATTAAGCTTCTTTTTTTTTTTTTGTAGGCTGTGCTGGGATATATTTAATTTAAGCATAATATGCTCAGAAAATTTTCATTTTTATTTCATCGTTTCATATCTCAGTTATGCTCTGTGTGATGCATGCAATTTATTAATAGGTTATTCTTTCCATGTTTTTATTTACTAATATGTCTAAGTTTCCATATTTAGTGGAACGTACATCCCGTCCACTGTCATGCAAAATGAAAGAGAGCACATATACATGTGTTATCAAATCTTAATTTTATGCTAATCACCAAAGTCATGTGCATAGTGCAAAAACAGCTTGCCCACTGATTCAGTGGTGACTGTGCAGGGGAAACATAATTATTACAGGTTATACTGTAGAAGTGAAGCAACATAGCATGTAAACAATACCTTTAAATTCTATTTTATTTAAACAGTTTATTTGATACACATTGGTGTTTATTTTAATTATTTAAACCGTGTCGGATCTAAATACTGCCAGCCTTTAAATCATTTAAACCTACTGGTGTTTTTCCCAAGAAGTTATTTATTGAACACAATGCATATACAGTGGCATGAAGTGTGCTAGTTTATGTTTTAAGGTGCTGCACTGATTCAAATAGACCCTGTGGTATTATTTACATTTTACACAATGATGCAGGTTATGCATAAATTATTTTTGGACTCTCCGATTATGGTTAACTGTAGTTAAAGTTTTGATTGTTAGCATGTGAGTCTGCAAAAGGATAGAAAAACTGTTCTGCCAGTTTGGAGGTAATCTATTCCTCAGCCATGTGACATTATCAATGCTTACAATTTTGTCACAAACCCCAGATACCATTTACCTACCTACCTACCTGCAGTAACTTAGATCATTGCTTTCATCTCAAATTGCATCAAGGTATATTTCTAATAGCAATAGTGTTAATTTATAAAGTGTTCTTGTAATATCTATCTATCTATCTATCTATCTATCTATCTATCTATCTATCTATCTATCTATATATATATATATATATATATATATATATATATATATATATATATATATATATAAGCATTAAGAAAACCTTAAATAGCATGATGTAGCTATATATGATTAAACATATGTGTAAATGTGTTTAGTAATGTGTAAAGAATTATGTATTTGAATGAACTCATTTTGGTTTCCTTTTCTGTTCACCAGGACACTGTCAAGGATAACTCTCTTCTTTTCATGCCAAATGTTTTGAAGGTATACCTTGAAAATGGGCAGACCAAATCATTCCGATTTGACAGCAACACCTGTATTAAGGTGGGTGTATTAAGTAGCAGGTTAACTGCGGATGGTAATACAACCTGACAGGCTTTGATTTGAGTTGCTTTTTGTTTTCCATCCAAGCCTATTTTAATGGGATTTGCATCTGCACAGGATCCAATGCAATGCTTTTAGTTGCTTTCTTAATACACAAATGGCAAAACAATAATTAGATAACACATTTCCCAGTATTCAGCACCAGGGATCTTTTTATGTTTACTTTTTGGTTTATATTTTACTTTTGCTTTAGCCGGTAATAATATCTGTGATAATATTGTGAATAAAGATTTTATATTACAAATGATTATCTAAGGGTGTAATAAGCACCGTTGGATGGGGATCCTCAGTCATGTTGCTTCACATCATTGAATATCTTCAGGCAAGAAAGTTAGAATCCCAGTGTTAGGACAACAGTAATGTCT
This sequence comes from Polyodon spathula, assembly GCF_017654505.1. Lineage (NCBI taxonomy): Eukaryota > Metazoa > Chordata > Actinopteri > Acipenseriformes > Polyodontidae > Polyodon > Polyodon spathula. The sequence continues at coordinate 30,802,007 of NC_054542.1, forward strand.
ACATGTACTCCATGTGTAATTACAGCCACTGAATAGAAAATATTTGCAATCATTTAAATTGATATGAGGTTTGCTACTCATCACCGTTTCTGAAGAGGATCTGGGTTTTTTGTGTTTCAAACAACCCTTTAGACCAGGAGGGCCCTTACGGTAAAACAACAAACAAAAACAAGCTGCAAAACAACCTCTTCTGTAAGACATCCTGTAAAACTCCTCTAAAGTTGCTCATTACAATAATAACACACTTCTCTTCTCTCTGCTAAAAGGATGTTATTCTCACACTTCAAGAGAAGCTGTCTATCAAATGTATTGAGCACTTCTCTCTGATCCTGGAGCAACAAACTGAAGGGTCAGGAACAAAGCTTCTCTTACTTCATGAACAAGAAACGTTAACTCAGGTAGGCTTTGCATGGCTATTATTGGCTCGGATACCCTGGTTTAACCACAGGGTCATTTTTTAAGTCTGTACAGACTGAACTCATGTATTTTTATAGGCTCTGTTGACAGCAGCTGAAAGAACGGTGCAAATGTCAACATTAATATACAATTCTGAGATAAAATTGTAAAGGTAATAAGAGGTTATAACAGTGGCACGTATGTGTGCATTTGCTGCTTGATTGACAAGAGATTGAGACAGAGTTTGGAGTTGACATGCCCCGCTGGCAAGCAGGTTTCATTTACAAACACAGACAGCTCCCGTGACGCTACCAACAATACACCTTGCTAGACTTTTCATGGGATCGAAAATCCCTGAACTAGTTCTCATAGTAAACAAACCCTGAACCTGGTTACACACACAGTGGTCGGCGGTTTGGGTTTCTTTTTTAAGCTCTGATCCCGTTTCACACTCACAGTGATCTGAGGATTCAAGCCAGATCTTTTGGTAGCATGGATGGTCGTAATTCTGGCTCTTGTTATGGCCTTGCAGTAGCCCTGAGGTGTATAAGTAAGACCTTTTACACCTGACACCCTGCTGGAACACACCCACCTGCTGATTAGATTCACACAGCTGGCAATCTCACACAGCAGGTAGGATCTCACAGGAGCATCAGGTTCTTCATTAACTATTTACAAACACTACACACAACGCTATTTAATGTGTGCCAAGAATAATAGATTACTGTATGGCACCAGCCATATTATCACATGACTAAAATAAGTTATTTGACTGGACTGCTTGGATAAAGAAAGGTCTGAAAATAAATGGCACATGGATTATTAATAAAGGGCTATTTGTGTTCCAGGCATATGAAAACCAACACATTAATCAGGTTTAGAGGATGTGGGTATTTTAAATGGGTTAAAGGATTTGGGACCCCAAGTTTTGTAGAGATTAATATCATGAAGGAACGTTTTAAAGGAATGTATAGATGGAAAGGGACATAATGTAAATTTCATGAAAAGACAATCGCAAAAGTCAAGTGGTTAAAGGATTAGCAATATTAAAAGAAAACAGACAAAATTTTCCTGTCTGCATGGAGTATTTAGACCAGTTGAGATTGTTCCCCCACCAGTGCTTAAGCTTCAGTAAATCCTTCCCTGACTTTGTGTATTGAAAATAGAGATTGACAAATGCCCTGCTCAATAGTCATACCGCTATGTTTCAAGAGAGTCACTCAGGGTCTGATTCATTACATTTACTGCAATGCCAATAAAGACTGTCTTTATTTACCATCTTTATTGGATGCATGTGAGATCAAAAGGGTTTGGTATTCATATTCCGTATTCTGTTATTGCACTAATCAGTAAATTTACAGAATAATGCATTTGAAATAATGGTATCTCACAAAATTGTGTTAAAGTTATTTTAATGGGGTAAAATATATAAGAAAGATTTGAAAATAATTTAAATATGATTAAGTGTTATGAATGGAAAAAGTTATTTAGCAGTATGTTGGATCCTGTTTTACATATTTATATTCTTTCTCTCTCTCTCCCTCTCTCTGTATATATACTGTATGTGTGTGGGTATATATATATATATATATATATATATATATATAGGTTGATAAGAAGAAAAAAAAATTGATGTACACAAAGTATAAATGATTAAAAAACATTTATTTAAGGATGTTTCAGGCAAAAGCCCTTTAGCTGGGTAGAGAGAAAAGTAAACACAGTACAGTAAACTTAAAAGAAGTTAAAATGATGTGAGAATAGAATGTTCATTCCAAGAGGTTCCAAGTTTGAAGATTATCTTTGCTTCCAAGTAGAATTTGTACCAAAACAGACTAATTCCACAGATGGTGATGTGATTACTGCTGTTGAAGTGTCGGGCTGACTGGAAATGTCAAGGTGTTGATTCGAATGTTTTGTACATGTTCCACAAAACGATCTGCTAAATGTCTTTTTGGTTGCATTTTGTGCAAATGACGCAGTACACTACTCCTTTAGAAGTACATGTGAAGGTCTGGTGAATGTGGAATGATGATTCAGGGCCTCTGAGCTCAGTTTGAGAGCTAATATATTTGTGTATAGTACATCGTGGTCTGTTGCATGGGACTATGCCTTTTAAAGGTTCTGTAGAAGGGGGGATTTCACTGTGGACTATGTATTCTTTTAAATGCAGTAGATGGGTCTTGCTGTAGAATGTTAAAATTTCTTTGCACACTGTTGGTTGTATGTAAGGAAAAGAAGAATTCTGTTCTCTGTGTGTTTTTAGTGGTATGTAAAGCATGCTTTCCATCTAGAAAACAAAACCCTGGATTTAGCATTGTTGAGATCTCGTCTGGAAAACCGCAATACACACATTTCCTCACTTTTAATGAAAAAGTCTTGATCATCACTGCAAATAGTCTTAACAGTTGGCAATATGGTTTTGAGTTGCGGCAAGCCTTCGGGTTTGAGGAGTAATATTGTAGATATGAATCAAAGTTAAGAGGTTTGCAGTGAATAGTGGTGTTAAAAGTTGTGATGGAAATGTCTAAAAATTAACTGGTCTCTGAGATCAATTTTATTTTTATTTTTAATTAAAACATTTAATTTTTAATTTTGTTTTTTTTCTTCTTATCAACCTTCATTTTTGTACACTGCAGTTCAAACCTTTATATATATATATATATATATATATATATATATATATATATATATATATATATATACACACACACACACACACACACACACACACACACACACACACACATTGCTGTACTGCCTGAAAATTATTATTGTTATGAAAGTGCTTGTCAGTATTGATCAATGCGGTATTGATCTTGAGACATTTCTGATCAGTAGTGTACACTGAATAACTGCATGTTTTTTGTGCTTGGAGTTCTGATAATTCTTAATGGTTGCATCCATCTAGGTGACGCAAAGGCCAGGTTCACATAAGATGAAATGCCTTTTCAGGATTAGCTTTGTTCCAAAGGATCCTATAGACCTTCTGCGAAGAGATGCTGTTGCTTTTGAATACCTATATGTCCAGGTAAGTTCCTCTTCTAAAGGTGGCATACTATCAATACAAATATAACTGCTTTTTTGTACAGCTACTTCTATTACACACTCATCTCTATTTAATATTATCTACATATTAAAAGTTTCTGTTTGTTTAAAAGAGGACCACTATATATCGCAGTCATTTTGGATTATTTCTTCATATACACAATTAAACAGATTATAACTGATGAGGAAGCATTGTAATGACTTTTAATAACGTGGTAATAAATAGGTAACTTACATGGTAACTACTGGTGTAATAAGTGTGGAATTACATGGGTGTGTCACATTGTTTCTATACAATAGGTGTTTGTTCAGCAGGACACTAGATACTGTACTGTGAAAGAGCAGGAATCATTGGTGGTGAAATTACATGGCTATTCAGGGCATGTAATCTATAATACTACTGCTAATTAAATAATGACATAGATCCTACTGTACAAATAAAATTGCATATACTTGAGTCATAGTTTGTCTCTGGATCAAAGGATGGCAGTACTAAAGGGAAGCAGCTGGTAAGTTAATGGTAGAAAAGGGGGTGTTGAGAATGTCCAGGTGGAATGATCAAGGAAATGCAATTGTAGGAGAGCACCTTAGAGAGTAAGTAGCAGGGTTCTGTAAAATATAACGTTACAAGCCCCCAGTGATTCTGAGGACAGATCTCAAACCCCAGTGCACTAGAGCCGACATTTTGAAAAGAGTTTTGAAACAGACTTTAAAGTTATAAGTGTAAAAAGTTGTCAGGATGTTAAGAATGAAAAGAAAAATGACAGGTACATTATTTAAATAGTTGTAGCACCACATGGGCACGTATAATGCTATATTTGTCAGAAGCCCGCTACTTACTCTTTAAGAAAAGTGTCATTTAAATTGCAATAATAAGTGAGTCAAGTAAATTGAGAGCTTTTGCTAACTTTTACTATACCAAATACTTTTTTTTAATGAAAATACATGTTTAATGTTATCCATTGTATATCACCAGTAACATTTAAAGGCATTAATGCAAACATGTGTTAAGTTATCAAAGTAAGTAAGCACAGAACTGAAGATTCATGTGTCAAGTTATCACCTTTTCTCATCAGTACAAGAATATTAACTCACAGTCTCGGCCCATCAGAAATGTAACCACCTAGCACTCTATTACTGTCTTTAAAGTTACTAGTAAGGGCCTTGTGGCTAAATCCACTTTCTCACTGAAATTAAAATATTAGATTTTTTTTTTAGCCTTTATTTTACTAGATAAACACATTGATACTAAAATCTCTTTTACTAGTGTGACCTAACCAAGAAAGGCAGCAGCAACACAATAAAACATGATACAAAAATAAAATGTAAATCATAATAATACAGTCAACAATTAGTGAAACAGTCAATCATCAAATAGTAACAAACACTAACAAGTCTACTCAACTACTTAAAACTTGTGCAACTCTCAAGTAGATAATCAAGCATCTTACTCTCAAATTGTACAAAAGTTATTCAGGACTGCAACTTAAGTTTAGATTGTAAATCATTCCAAGACCAAGCCTCTGCACGCACTTTAGGAACTGTGAAATTAAAAAATGTATGCGATCTAATACTGTAGTTACAAAAAGCGACTATAAAAAAATGACGTAGGTCATCATAAGCATCTGAGAGTTTGGCATCTTATATCGATAAATTTGATTTCGTACGCCATAAAACAAAGAAATACAGTGAATACGCTATTTTCATTTCATTTTTGCTGCATACTTTTGTGTTTAAGGAACACTTTTGCAATTCAGAGACAGATAAAAAGTGTCCCCCAGGACTATGTCATAAGCAAGATGTGTCAACTCAGGGGGGATATATAGGTGAGTGGGAATTCAGATAAAGAATAAATAAATAAACAATCCAGAGAAACACAACCCCTGCTGCTCCAGCTAAATGTCTTAATGGAGTCAAGCCATGCTGTGTTGCATGCTGCAGGCCCTGCTGATCTGCTCCCCTGTTGTCTCCTTGGCAGAGCTCGAACGACGTGGTGCAGGAGAGATTCGGCTCTGAGCTGAAGTACGACACAGCATTGAGGCTTGCTGCTTTACAAATGTACATCTTAACTGTTAGCACCAAGCAGTCCCAAAAGGTCTCATTAAAATACATTGAGTAAGTATTTGGTTTCAGATTATATGGTAACTCTTTACCCTTGTACAGTAATTACTATGGTGGCGACAAGGGATTTTACACAATGAGGAAAATAGAGAGGAAGTGTAATTCAGAACAGGGGCCTAATGCTACCATTTTATATAATTGGGTCAGAATGCAGAGGGATTCCAGACAATTTCTGCGAGTCGTATCACAACCTAAGATGGGATTCCATTAAAACTATTATTTTTGTAATAATATAATGGAGAAGAAGACAACATCTGCATTCTCATTCCAGGTCTTTGTTCCAACCATGTCCTTTATTATTAAATTGAATCAACTGAACCTCTCACCAGGTCCTAAAGTACTTAATCATTTATTATACCCAACCTGGAACTCACCTACCCCTGAAACAATGTGTAACAAGATCTGCACTAGATCTGCCCCTAACCACTTAACACCACAAGACTTATTGAAATACAACCAGGTTAAGGCACAATTTTATTTTTATTTTTTCTACCTTTTGCAGTGTGTGGGGACTGATGAGCCAGATTTGCTTTTGCTCAAGTGCAAAGTTTTTTACACTTGAAATGAAATAACCGTTAAAGTGTATGTAGGGGCCCTTAGAGTCTAGTTCTGAAACACTAGCTGCGAGCTTGCCTTTCACAACATTCTGCGTTAGAATGCTGACTGGCACCATTGTTTAATTACACCATTTCAGAGTTGCATGGCAGAGTAATAATAAATGTGTTTACATTGCTGTATTGCCCAGTCCTTTGTTCTATATTCCTGTGAACAGGCCCCTAAGAATAAATACAGAGGATGATGATAATATCAGTGATTTTCTCCCTTGCAGGAAAGAATGGGGTTTGGACACCTTCCTCCCTCCTGCAGTATTAACCAGTATGAAGGAGAAGAATATCAAAAAGGCTCTCTCACACATTTTAAAAGCAAACCAAAATCTAGTTCCTCCTGGAAAAAAGGTAATTTTCTGCTGCCATGCTCAGAATTTTAATGCGCGATGGATCCACTGAGATTGTCCTTACTCCTATTTACATTTGCACATCTGAAGACTATGAGAATTAGCTGCATAAATCAGATACATACATTTGAGCATCATTAAAAAAAAAAGTCAAACAACAGAACTATTACAACGAATAAAAACAATTAAAAAACAGATAAAATCTACCTTTTAATAGACCTTATCTTATAAATTAATAGTAAACCAAAATACAATGAAAGGATATATGTCTGTTGATAGCATCAGTATAGAAATGTAACCCCACCCTGATGTAAATGCGGTAAATGTGAAAAGAATAGAGTGTTACTTGCTGGAGATACTGCTTGTTTTTTTTTTTTTTTTTTTTTTTTTTTTTTTACCATCTACAGTTTAGAAAGAAAAATTGAGCCATCTTGTGTTTTTGTAAGGTAATGCAGTCCCTGTTTTAGTATTCCAATGTGAAAAAGAGTAGACAACTCTTTGCTACTGTGCACTGATAAAGTCAAAACGTAATTTGTTAGCTGGATTGCTTTTTTATAATTTTATGTTTGAGTGTTTGTGTAAAGCAAAAACCTATTTCACATGCATCTGTGGCAACAGAACCATGTGTTTTTTATGTGCAGTACATGCAATAACAAATAATATATTCTTGTTTTGAGAAGCATTGTTAACTAATTTCTTTTTAAAAATGATGCATGACCTCAAGATGTCTAAAATTGTTGTCATGGTAGATATAAAAGATCATGTAACATCAGATTATCTTTCTCAAATGATGTGTGTTTGTAATACAAAGTATGATGTTGAAAATTCTTCTTCTTCTTCTTCTTCTTCTTCTTCTTCTTCTTCTTCTTCTTCTTCTTCTTCTTCTTCTTCTTCTTCTTCTTAGTAGTCATAGTAGTATTATTTGCATTAACAGCAGTATATCTGCATTTTGCAACCCACTTTTTAATGTTAGCAGCATTACCACTGGAATACAGAAACGTTTTCTGACATAAATTAGATTTTTTTTTTTTTTTTGCTCAAATATTTCTTAATTTTTTACATATCTTAAAAAATTTGTTCATGTTTTATTTAAATGATTTGTCAGGTGTTATTTGTTATTTTATATTGAGCTTTGAGGATAATAATAGCTTATTTTTCTTGGCAGCTCTTTGTGACATCATAATTAGTGGGGGTAGTGAAATATAGGTGAAGTTACAGGTTTGTTTTTTAAAATCTATGTTCACATGCAATCCTTTTTTTCTTCAAAAATCAATAAATTAATTCAATTATAAGAACATTCATTATGATATTGATAATAATAATAATTCTATGAAAATTAGGTAAATATGTCACTTACAGTACATTACTCCCCCCCCGCCCCCCCAAGTTGATATTCTGCTCGTTGACCTGTCACAGAAAATAAACATAAGTGACAGATGTATCAAATATATGTCCACGTCTATAGTTCTCTTCAACTGCAAAGTTAATTCACAACAATGACAACACAGTCACATATAATTTTATTTGCTAACAACATATTAATATCTGTACAATTTAGTGTTTTTCATAATCAGAATAATGTTTTTTTTTTTTTTTTTTTTTTTATGTTTACATTAATACTGCTGTTTGCTACAGTTCGGCAGATAAAATGCCATTTAAAATGGGTTTGTCCTTCATTACCACAGGAATGAATATAAGAATAGTGGTAAAAAGTAAAGAGACTTTGCTCAAGTTTGCTCCAGAGCAAAAACAGTTGAAAATAAGTTCTGAGTGCGGAGCATTATAGCAAACAAAAATTATAGTAGAACAAAATCTGTGGACACTGGACTGTTATTGTTCACGGTCCTGCAAATACAGAAAGTGCTGTTTTCTTATATTGTGATTCCAAAATCGTTACTTGTTAAGAAAGGTTGATGTCATTTATTTGCAACCAGATAATTTAGATGTATTTTAAATAAAAAAAAAAAAAAGAAATGAAAAAAAAAAACACTATTTACATTTGTTTACAATAGCAACCTGTTTTTCATGTTTAGCAATAAGCAGAAATAAACTCACAAAATGATTTGTATTTACCAACGGGCACGCACAAGGATTTTAAGCCTTAACTGTCCTGTAGTCTGAGTGGTGCTTTATTGAAAACAATTGGAAGCTGAAAGCAAAATGTCTTGCTGACCAGATGTTGCCAAGGCAGCAGGATGGAAGCTACTACTGTAGATGTCAGTTATGTTTTTGAAAGGAAAATAAATGGATACAAAAATACAGTCTATGTGATTCCTACTGGTTGCAGAAGTAATTCATTTAAATAATGTGCAAAATAGATGATCTGGTCATATATATATATATATATATATATATATATATATATATATATATATATATATATATATATATATATATATAGGAAACCATGGTCACCAAGTGGTTATTAAAAGTCTTCTGAATAAAAAAGCTAAGAAACTTTTTTTAATTAAAATCTCCTCCTGAATACCCCTTGCTATCTTTATTTTAAAAAACAATTTATGTTTTCATTCTCATGTTTAGGACCTCAAGTAAAAACATCTTTCTAAACATACCTAAAGGCACTGTTTATTTTAAGAAATGTATTGGACAGAATATATTATGACACAATGTATTCAGAACAATACATTTGTCTATTTTGTGTTTCAAGGTTGTGACCAAAGTCATGGGCTGAAAAAAAAAAAAAAAAAAAACTTTTGTGAACTGGTTAGGCGAGCACGTTCCAGGTGTAATATGGGAGGAATGCAGAGTGCTCAATCTTAGCATGATCAAGCCCACCAGAACCCAAGGGAATCAACACAGGAAGCAGAGTTCAATACTTTATTTATTTAATTTTTTATAAGGCGGCAATAGAGTAGTGACAGATACATATTTGTATCATACAAAAATATTTCCCAACATAAAACCAATGTCACCTTACAATAATTGATTTTGAGTTTAAGTGTTTTAAAATAAAATATCGAACAGAACGAAATTTCAATGTACCATTTGCAATTCAGTAATATGAGAGAATTGGTTAGGGGTCTGAATACTTTTGCAAGGCACTTTATATATATATATATATATAGTAGTCACCAGTTAGTGTTTTGTTATTTTCTTCCCAATTAGTAATGTCCAATTATTGTGTTTTAGTTCACCGCTAGCACCCCTGCATTGACTCGGGAGGGGTGAAGACAAACACATGCTGTCCTCCGAAGCGTGTGCCGTTAGCAGCCCACTTTTTTACACTGCAGACTCACCATCAGCCACCCAGAGCTACAGCGTCGGAGGACAAAGCAGCACTGGGCAGCTTACAGACAAGCCTGCAGGCGCCCGGCCAGACCACAGGGGTCGTAGGTGCGTGGCGAACCGAGGACACCCTGACCGACCTAACCCTCCCCCTCTCCCGGGAGGAGCTCGGCCAATTGTGCGCTGTCCCCTGGGAGCTTCCGTCCTCGGTCAGCAAAGGAATAGCCTGGACTCAAACCGGCATGAAATAATTTTTTGATAATAGATTCAAAGTGAAAACAAGGAGTATGTTGTCAATGTGTTAGTGTATACAGACTCATTGTGATAAAGTTCCAGGGACAGTAATCAGTTGTTCCAAGTTCAAGATTCATAGCAATGGCAATGTAACTTTTCTATTGACATTTGTGATTGAAAAGTTTTATCTATAACAAGCTTTTCTTTTTCTTTGTGAAAACCATATATATATAAAAATCACTGAGAATATGTTTGTATGTCAGCAATCAAATTAGTTTACCAGATTCTTTATGGTATCTATATTTCTATGTAAAAATAACCACAAATCAATATTGAATATTTCCCCAACCATTTCCAATAACTATTTATAAAATCATGGTAAAAATGTATTGTCATTGCAGATACTGTCCATATTCATTTACCTTTCATAATTAATACATCCAGACAATCGATTAACTATGTGAACCCACAGAGTGTGTCACTACGTTCAGTATAGGCATGATTGTTTGTGCTGTGATCTGAAATGCAGTTAGATTAATAAGCAGATCAAACCTATTTGTTGTTTAAAACCTCTTCTTCTGAAGGTTTATTCTTTAGCTAATGCAGCTAGTTCTTCTGAAAGTAGAATGTTATGTGTCCTTCTGTGTTCATAGCTACTGAATAGTTTTCCCAAATTTGAAGGTTGTATTATAATTCTAAGCTCTGTCAGACAATCAGTAACCAGCAAATCAAGCATCACAGTGTTGACTTTCTGTGCAGGTTTCCAATCAAGCTATCTTTTAAGATGGGTGGATACTGGTTGACATTTTATTCTGTCTGTAGTGAACATGTAATCTATTTGTCCAATAATAATGAAAAAAAAAAAACAATAACGTTTGATTAGTGTATTGTCCTTTTTAAAGTCGTCTATAGATTATGAAGGTTATGCTTTGACATCTAGCACAGATTAAATGATCTTCTGTTTCACATAGCTTCTTTGCCAGTCTGGTCTGTAATAAATGGAACTTTAATATGGAGGGTGGCATTGTGTATATTTATATTTATGTTTTTTTTTTTTTTTTTTTTTACAGGTTGAAAGTAATACTAATATTAAACAATTGTATCTTTTAAACCAAACTAAACTTTACGGTTGGTAAAGAATGAATGTCTTACTACAATATGGTTTTCAGTAAATGTATAATTCTGTTTTAGTACAGGTACATTAAAACTGTTTCAATGCTTTTTTCAGCTGTCGGCTTTGCAAGCAAAGGTGCACTACCTAAAGTACTTGAGTGACTTACGATTGTATGGTGGAAAAGTTTTTAAGTCGACATTATTGGTAATTGATTCACTCTTTTTTGTATTTACAATTTATGAAACAGGATCTGTAATTCCTTCTCTATTTGGTATTGAGGGCATGCTTACTTTTTTTTTTTACACTGTAAAAACTAAATGTAAACAATGAAAGCAAAGTGCATATTAAATATTCTTGGCCATAAAAATGATTTCCCTTTTGGAAGGCGCCATCACAGTATCTTCATTTTTGTTTTTAATTTAGACTTTAAAATGTGTTACGGTAGATAGCTAACACATATAGATATTTTGGTAAATTAACTCCGGAGTATAATGACATGCATAATGCCCCACAGTTTTATATTTACTTAACATTTGAAACCTTAGGATACAGTATTGTATAGTTAAAAAAAAAAAAAAAGACTAAGTGTGCGTGTGCATCTAAGTGAGCATGTGTGTTTTCAAATCTTTGTTTCTTTTTGTTTCTTTACAATAGCAGGGTGAAAAACACACAGAAGTAACGTTGCTCGTGGGTCCCAGATATGGAATAAGCCATGTAATCAACACCAAAACCAGCCTGGTGGCTCTGCTGGCAGACTTTAGCCATGTCAACAAAATTGAAATGTTTACAGAGGACGAAAAGAATGTTAGAGTTGAGCTACATGTGTTGGATGTGAAGGTACCTGTGCTATAAGTTAATACCTTGGGTCTAGGAGCACTGTTATTGTTATAAGAGATGTCATCTTTTGGATTTGGGGCATTCACGTTGCAGTTCTGGCTGCTCAAACTGTGCAAAAGGATTTCTGTTTTAATAAGAGACCTTTACATGATTTATATATATACAGAACCAGTCAAAAGTTTGAGTACACTTGCTGGAAACCTAGTTTATTTTGCATAATTGACAATGTTTTACGTCTTATACATTTCTGTAAATAATTTAAAAAGAAAACATGTTACAATATACAAAACAATACATAAGGAGTATCCAAGTAATGTTCAAGAAACCTGAAAATTGTCTCTAAATCTTGGATTCCTCAAAATAGCTATCCTTCGCCTTAATAACAGCCTCACAAACACAAGGCATTCGGTTAACAAGTTTCAGCAGGAAATCACCCGACATGTCTTCCCAGCTCTTCTGCAGCAATTCCCAGAGATGTTGAGCATTTGTGAGTAGCTTTGCTTTGACTTTTCTGTCCAGTTCATCCTATACAAGTTCTTTGGGATTGAGGTCTGGAGACTGGGCAGGCCAGGTCATTAGATTGAGTTGTCCTTCACTTTCCTTCTTCGCCAGATAGTTTTTGCACAACTTTGAGGTGTGTTTCAGGCCATTATCTTGCTTAGGAATGAAGGACTGCTCAACTAGCCATAATCCTGATGGAATGGCATGCCTCTGAAGTATGCTATGATAGCCATGCCGGTTGAGCTTGCCATGGACTTGGTAAAGATCACCAACTCTGTCACCACTAAAGCAACCCCAGACCATGACACTGCCTCCTTCATGCTTGACGGTGGGAACCACATATGCAGAACTCATGCACTCACCCTCTCTGCGTCTTACAAATACTCAGCGGCTGGACCCAAATATTTCAAATTTTGACTCTTCGGTCCATAAGACCGACTTCCACTCCTCAAACGTCCAATTTCTGTGTTTTTTGGCCCAGGCAAGTCTCTTCCTCTTATTCTGCACGCTGGTTTCTTTGCAGCAATTCTTCCAGTTAGGCCAGCTTCACGCAATCTCCTCTGAACAGTTGATGTTGAAATATCTGTACTTCTAGTAGCATTAGCTGAGCTTGTATTTCAGGGCCAGTTAATCGCCGGTTTCGCAGACTTGTGACTTGAATGAACTTGTTCTCTGACTCTGCGGTCACCCTTGGCCTGCCTGACCTTGTTCGATCCTCATGAGTGCCAGTTTCTTCAAATCGTTTGATGGTCTTGGCCACAGCAGTTACAGACACTGCAAAGTTCTTGTGATTTGTCTTAAAGTTTGACCTTCATTTCTTAAAGTAATTACACTTTTTTCTTTGCTTAACTGAGTGTATTTTGTTGTTTTCTGCTCCCTTACATTCAGGAATGCAAGTGCCTATGCTACCTATATTTATAGTAATCATGGACCCTCACCTGTTAACAATAATTGGTGGCAAAATGTTAACTAGGTAACATGCTAGTTAACTCAGAGAACATCTAACAAAGACACTTTTATACTTAGGCCAGTGTTCTAACACAGTGTTATACACATTTCAGACTTTTAAATGACTTGTGCTTCAGACTAAAATCCCCTTGCTTTGGGTGACCGTTTCACTGAAATTGACAAGATTTACATTTTCATTTAAAAATTAGATTTTTGAATGCAATTTACTTATGATTATCAGCTTATATAAGTACACGTATCATATAATGCAATATTAAGTGTTTGTAGACAAGTTTATACAGTTAAAAGCATAGATAATCATGAAAAACCTTGTTTCAAGCAGGTGTACTCAAACTTTTGACTGGTACTGTATATATGACAATAATATATTTATAATTCTCTTACATGTTCTATGCAACAGTGATTGATTGATTTATAGTTTATAATCAGGATATAACTTTATACATATACATTCAAATTATTTTTATATTTTAATTTATTAAGGCTCTTTGAGAGATGTACTGTTTCTATTTTTAACACAGGAGCCATACTATTTAAAAAAAAAAAAAAAAATACTATATCTTAGTAAATCATGTAGCTAAAATGTCCTGAAATACTGAATTGGCATCTTTGTATGCTAATTTTTGTTTTCTTGTTTTTCTAGCCTATCACTTTACTTATGGAATCAAGTGATGCAATGAATCTGGCTTGCCTAACAGCGGGCTACTACAGATTACTGGTTGATTCAAGACGTTCTATCTTTAACATGGCAAACAGTAAAAATAAAGGAAACAATGAACCAGGTATATATATATATATATATATATATATATATATATATATATATATATATATATATATATATATATATATATATTTTAAGACCGTTTTAATCTTTTAGCCAGATAATTAACCAAAGAGTTTAATCTCTGTTGAAATTTCGTCAAAAGTCCCAAATGTGGTAAACTACAAACTGTTAACACTTTACATTAACCATCTCCAACTAAACAGTAATTACAATGTAGTAGCACGATATTTACACAAGTGATAGATTGTGTAGCTACAATGCAACAATTTTGTCTTTTGTAATGGCACTGTTTTTACACTTGTGGTTGTGTAGTTACAACGTAATTACTATGTACCAACAGATACAATGTAATTTCATTGTAGTTAGAGACATTGTAGTGAAGAACTTCTTTCTCTGTCATCTCCTCTGGGGTTTGATGGCTTTGTATCGATGAATTGTGAATATTGTACAACATGACTACCTGTGAATCGTGACATACATCATACTGTATCATGACTTTAGTGAATCCTTACACCCCATCTCAAACAAAGTCTGTTTCCCTCTTATTTCTATTTGTTCTGAATTCACTACTATTAATCTTCTTTTGTTTACATTTTAGGTCATGATCATAAGGACAAGTACAACATGCATGCCACTGACTGGACATACAGCGCCTCTTTTACTGTGGCTGAAGACCAAGATCTTCAAGCATGTATTAAAGAAGTAAAGGACAAAGACATTCCTTTCTCAGAAGATCCTGGGAGTCAAAATGAAGCTACTCCTGTTTATATCACTGAGGACAGTGGACATGGTCAAAAAATCATTAAACAAGGAGACAGTGCAGAAATAGGAAATGGGAGTAGGCACACACAATCTTTCTTGTCCGTGCCCAGAACAAATGCACAGGACTCTCCAAGGAACGCCAAAGTGTCTTTTATATTTGGAGATCATAACTTAGACATTGTTAACCCACAAAACTTTGGGTATCAAAGATTAATGGATGAAAGCCCAGAAATGTTAGATGAGCAAAGGTCTATGTACCTTCATAATGAAAATGATATTAAAGCCGTAGATCAGTCTTCAGACACGGAAGGTTATCAGTTTGCAGCTCATGTCGTTTACGCAAACATTAACGAGGCTAAAATATTTGGGAACTCAGAAGGCATCGAGGAGCCTTTGCTACATGACATCTGCTATGCAGAAAATACAGATGATGCAGAGGACGATGATGAAGCTAGCTGTGAGGAGGACATTGTGTTGGGAGAAATGGACAAAACCAATCTCCTCAGCATTTCCGGCTCGAGCGATGATATTATTGACCTGACATACCTCCCACCACCAGGTGGCGATGAAGATGAAGATAATGACTTTCTTCTCCACTCTCTTAATCTCGCCATTGCTGCTCCTCCACCAGGTTTCAGAGACAGCTCTGATGAGGAAGACACCCCAAACCATGGGTCCCAAGGTACAGAGGAAAAAGGCCAAGGCAATAGTGATGACATTCCAGTGTCACTGATAGATGCAGTCCCGACTCATAGCGAAGGCAACACTGAAAAAGCACCTGATGATGCAGTTGTTTCCACTCTGAAAGCAATAGAGGCCTTGGCAGCATCCGAAGAGCAGACCCTTCAACAAAAAGATGATAGTTCAGGTTCTTACACAATAGTAACTTTTATTAATTGACAATAATAAATTCATAAACATTTGTTTAGGATATATACCATAACCCTTACGTTGCTGTTTTTTGTTTTAATTATTATTTTGCAATAATTCATATTCGTCTCTCATGGTTTTTGATATTTTGATTTAAATTGCCTTAGTTTCGTTTTGTGTGTCATCTTTTTTGTCTTTTGTTTGTGGTTTTGTTTTGTAAAAATGCATTTTCATAGCCATCCATACTTTTGGGCTAAATAAAATGTGTATTGTAAAAAATGTACAAAGTGCCTCAGATGTATTTTATTAATTAGATGTTTATTTTTCTGTGGCATACAGGTGTAGCAATATTGCGGGCATATAGTCCTGAGTCATCGTCAGATTCTGGGAATGAAACAAACTCTTCTGAAATGACAGAGAACTCTGAACTGGCTGCAGCACAGAAACTCTCTGAGAATTCCATGCGTCTGTTTTTAGCCACCACTGGAGGTTTCCAGCCACTTATGGAAGAGAAAACAGAGTTTCCGATCTCTCCCAGTGAGACGGTAGACAGGACCCTAAAACCATCCCACAACCTGCCAGACCGCCAGGAGGCAGATCCACAGACCAAAGCTATGCCTTCCAAACAAATCCTTCATTCAGATGACATTGAAATGGAGCCAGTGACTATGGAGACCAAATCTGTGACAGACTACTTCAGTAAGCTGCAGATGGGGTCCCTTGTCAACTCCTGCACAGGCAAGAGAAAGGGTAAACAAGGCGAGGTAGACCCCAGGATGCAGTTTGAAGCCAGCACCACCATTAAAAGACAACAGGCTAAGAAAGCAGAATCTAATGAAGAACCACACCCACCTACGAAATATAACACTTTCACATCAAGGGAGGCTCATCGTCTAAACCATTTCGATCAAGAGAGAACTTCTTTCCGTGAAAAAAGTCAAAGGTGGTACCCCATTCCTGACCATAAGACAGGGGACAAACAGCTTCCAGGAGTACCTAATGGGAAAAACTTGCTGAAGGGATCAAACGTTTGTAGGACTGAGTTTGATAGAAAGGAAGTTGAGCCTGAAGGGGATGACTGCCACACCTCAGGGCTCGGACAGGATGAAAACTTTCAATCTGACTCCACCCATGTATCCTCGACCAAAGAACCGAATGACTCTGAAGAAACCAACTTTTCTGCGGGTGAACACCAGTCTAAGCTTCCTTCAACTGAGCAGAGTGTTGCCAGGCTCTGCGATTTCCACTTGGCAAAACGCATGTCTTCTTTGCAAAGCGAGGGACATTTTTCCCTGCAGAGTTCCCAATGTTCATCAGTTGACGCAGGCTGCAGCACTGGCAGTAGCTCATGCGCTACTCCTGTTGATTCCCCGCAGTGCACCTCTAACAGTAAGCACATGCTTACTGAACCTTCTCTGAAAGGTCTTAGCTATGTGACAGCAGATGAAAAAACCCATTTACTTCAAAGCCATGGCAAGGATCTCCATCAGCAAGGTGATGGAACCTTCCATAGGAGGACAATGCCAAACATGCATACAGCGTCTAGTTCTGAACCGATATTTGGTACCTTACGAGATGGGTGTCATCGGATGCCCAAGATTAAAGAAACCACAGGTACAGCAAAAAGGAGTAACATTTTCACTAATCTTAATGTGCTGCAGGGATGTAAAAATAATTCAAAGGAATGGAGTTACAATGATTCTTATAAGCAGGTGTTAGATTATCTTACTATATCTCAAATGTGTCAGGGAGGCAAGTTAAAAAGATCAGTAGGATTAGGAAACAGTAGGAGGATTGATGAGGTCCATAAAGATTATAAGAAGCATGTGGGTAATAAGCCAGGATTTCTAGACTTTTTTAGAAGCAGAAGTAACATCATTGAAAAGTCTCCCTGCATGTCACCATCAGATGCACCATTTGATAACCAAAGTGTAGCACAAATGAGTCCATTGGTCTCAGGTGTAAGTAAAGTGTCCAAAAATGTCTTTTCTGCGACCTTGCCAAGTAAGTTGAAGACAATTCCTGATTTGCATGCTCAGAAATCTGTAAACAATCTTGAAGTTAAAGATTTAGAAAAAAAGAGATGCTCACTTACCATTCTTGAAGGGAAATTAGAACAGAATTTTGATTCAGAGCTGTTTTTTTGTCTGAGTAAAAGGAATGCGTACGAAAGTGGCATAAGGGCTCCCGGAAGTGTTCATGACAATCAGCCCACTGGTGAGGATGAACAGTTCAAGCCTGATTGTAAAACTAAGTATGTTGTCAGGGAGATGCTTAATGATTCTCTCTGTTTTTCTACTACCCCTAGTGTAGCTTGCACAGAGCTTGAGAAGGCAAGAAGAGAAGGCATGTCTTCAGCTTTTTCTAAACAGGTCAAAGCCAACACCATTCCACTGCCATCAAACATTTGCACAAACTCAAATGTGCCAAGCCAAGAGCCCACTGACTTACTTAAACCAGACCATGCCCGGACAACACCTTTGAGTTTAAGGACTTGTGACTTCAGTGGGGGAAGTCTCAGTCATCCCCAGAAAGGAAAAATCTTAAGGCGGAGCTGCAGCAGTGTGACGTCAGGATCAGGGAACATCGAACGACTCTTTGAGAAAACCAAAGGTACCATCAGCGCTAAATGTTTAGAATCTCCAGAATCACCTGAGACCAAACCACAGAAGAGGGTTGACCTTCCTATAGGTAAAAGGTTGGCTAAGAGCTACTCTCAAGGCTCTTTCGCCGCCAACTCCACCAGCTGGTCCACCGTGAATGACAACAAGGAAAGCCATAGAACTTCAGTCATGTTCCCAGTGCATAAAGATTCTAAGCAATTCAGAACTTTGCCAAAGTTGGACACAAGCAATTGGAGGTGCCATGGTCCCTTTAGTTGTTTTCTCAAAAAAGGGAGACATGCCGATGAAGATGAGGAAGAAGGAGATATGCTTTCAAAGCTTTACTGTCCACAGTTGTCTTCGTCAGCTGCTGAGATTGAAAGGGAAACAATAAACCAAGTGAAAGCTGCCACCCAGGACAATTCCACTGAGAACATTGCTGCCAATCACAAACATATAGAAATTAACCTTGACATGAACTTCAAGGCTAGAATTGCCCGGATAAATAAATTGAAAGACAAGGTTTACTCATTCCCAGATGGGTTTTCAGTTGCACAGAATGATGCGAGTGAACTGATTTCTCTTGTGCGGGCAAGTGTGGGCAAGAGGGAGAACATACAGCACGAGCTCCATGAAACTAAACTTTCTCAGTACAAACAACTTCTGTCTGTCAAGTCCAAGGAGCTGGGGAGCGCCTGTAGACAAATAGCCATGGCAGACCGAAACCCAGAAGAAATGCTTTTGGCAATGACTTCCAGTTTCCATGTGCTCTGTTGCTTAACAGAAGTCTGCATGTGTTTAGTGAAAGTGATGAATGCTGAAAGCAAGCAGTTGGAAATTGTAGCTAAAGTCGATGAAGTTATAATGAACTATATATGCCTGCTTAAAGCAGCAGAGGCAGCAGCAGACAGTTCTCCCAGTGACCATAGTGTAAAAGTAATGTCACGACATTTAACTACCATGTCCGCTACTGTAAGCACACTAACTCGATCACTGAAAACACTTCTAAACAAATGAATAGCATCCTACTCTTTGTAGTATACTTTTGCAAAGCCATACATAGGACCCCCCCCACCCCCCCTTAACCTTAACTATGGCATCCTCACAGTGTGAACTACAGTGACAAACTTTGCTTATGTATATTTTGTTTTATATGTAAAAAGTTAAGGAATTATGTACACCACTATATAAATTTAAATATATGATAAAGGTATTCTTCCTTTAGAACTTGAAAGGAGTTTTTTTTTTTTTTTTCATAATGCTCAGTGCTGTTATTAATTTCATCTACATTACATTGCTTTTAACTAATGCAGTGTCCAAAAGCATTAAAAAAAAAAAAAAAAAAAAAAATCTCTAAATTCTCTCTTGGGTTTTACTTGACATAATGGTACTGCACTATTTAAGCATATAAAACTGCTACATATTGTATATTTTACATTGCTATTTAAGATTTCTAATCATGATTTTTAACCAAATATATATGGCACTCAGATGCCTGTCTATTACGACTTGTAGAAAAGATATAATAAAAAAAACACAGTTATTCTTACAAGTTTTTTTAAAGGTTTTATTATTGTTACAGCACAGTCCTTGGTTACTCATTGACACAAACACAAATTACAAGTTA
Source organism: Polyodon spathula (assembly GCF_017654505.1). Classification (NCBI taxonomy): domain Eukaryota; kingdom Metazoa; phylum Chordata; class Actinopteri; order Acipenseriformes; family Polyodontidae; genus Polyodon; species Polyodon spathula. Next base: position 30,822,077 of record NC_054542.1, read on the forward strand.
ACTTGACTCCCTATATATTTTCCTTGAATGTATTTTTTATTTGCATTTTATTCTTTCTAAACTTCAGACAATCATGAAAATAAAATGTTCCCATTCCCAGTACAACCTGCTGCACCAAAAAGCCCCCATATCCTTTCAAATACTATGTTTTCAACTGACCTTATTTGAACATATATATAAAAAAAAACAATATAAAAAAATGGCAGCTTGTAGTTTTATGGTGTCTTTTCTGATCAAATTTAAAAAAAAAAAAATCTATCATATTACTTTGTTGTTCTCTCTTATATTTGCAATTTTGTTTTAAAATACATTTGCCTTAAGCCTGAAAAAATTCTCAGGAACTCCATATCACCTGCCCTGTCTATTGCGACAGAACCCTAACATTTAAATAATCACAGAATGCAAAGATAAAACAGACTGCACAAAGATGACAACTTTTCCCAAAGCCAACATAACTATTGAAAAGTTAATGAATGATAAACTAAACTATATTTAGGAATTGAAAAAACAAGGATTTGTGATTCTCACCATATTTTTTTCAACAGCTGTAATTTCACATCTTTTATAAAAGTCATTTATAAAGGACTGTGGCTAAGTGGTTTGCAGTGCATAGGTGTAGAGGTGATGCAATGCGTAAACAGATGACAAACAACAAAGTTCATGGTCCAAACAATTCTTTATTTGTTTTTAATCTAGGTTGTTTTGGCGAACTTTTTGCAGAGTTTAAACCACGGGGTACAGTCCCGAAATAATGAACACTGTATAAACACACACAGGACACAAACATGAAGTCCAGAGTGAGTGCTTTGGTGCAAGTCATGAAATAAAATTTATTTGTGTACAATAATGCAGAGCTGTACGGGTTAGTGCTGGCCTTTAGCAACAGTTCTGAGAATGCGTTAGCCGTCTAATAATGACAAACAAGTGCAATTAGATGGGCAAACAAACAAACACGAAACACTCTCTCGCAACCATAACAAAGGAGCAGCTCACTTGGCCACGCCCCCTTAGTTAGTGAGTGCAATCGCTTTTCCATCAATCCGCGATTGCCACATCGAGATGACTTAGTATACTGTGGCTCCACCCTCTTTCCAGATGGCCTACTTCCACCTTTCCCTGGAATGAATCATCAGACCATCCAGTCCGGGGCACACCGTTCCCTTTATACAGTACCCTCACAGGTCGGGAGGGAGATTGATAACCAAGATTCATTCTTTCTCTGTCACAGGGACTTTGGGCCCTATATTCATAATTGAATTATCTTACTTTATCTTAAGCATAATTGCTTACAAACAGATGCTAAATAGTTGCAATTTTATATACTTGCTAAGCCTTGCTAGCATAGAAACAACTTCCCCCCACCACACCTTTTAAAAGCCAGTATAATTAAAAATCAGTACAGAATCCCTGCTAACCTGCCTGACAACCTCATTCACCAGAATCTGAACGTAATTTCTCTATTCTCCGCAAGAAGCACAAAAGACAAATACCAGCCTTGCTAATAATCGCACAAGTAATCCTAACCCAGGTCTCTTCTAAGTTGTGTGTAGCAGTGATTTACTCAGGGGGGACTATTTTAATAAAAACCTAGTTTAGGTATGAATACAATACACAATTGTAATTACTGTGACACCAACTCATTGTTAATGCTTTAAGTATCAAGAAATGCCACTGAGTTTATGATAATATGAAAGGCTTGTCATGAATGTTTTTCAGAATTTTTCAGTTGTAGTGTATAATAAAACAAATACTAGAAATTATTCTCAAATGTGTTTTTTAAAAAGTTATTTTTTGTAATTAATTTGTTTTATCTGCAAGATGCTGTTCAGTTACATATCCTACAGCTTGTCTGAGCTCTGCTAAAGCTTTTGCATAAATGGTTTTAAACAAATAGTATTTTTAGATGTGGTCCTGAAAAAAAAGAAAGAAGAAAAGGAAAATCCAAAAGACAAGAGGTCGAAAGTGGACACGTGGGCCATATTACAAAGACCACATGTAATATATGTAACATGTAATATGTGTTTGTGTGTCAGCTTACAATCTTTCTAATTAAACAAGGTAACAAAATATAGTTTAATACATTATGAACTTCAGGTCCATTTTCCAGTCTAAACAAACTTAACTCATTTGTGAATAGTCTACAGTCTTTTGTGTGAAGTCTTAGAAAGTGAGTAACAAATCACCAAATATAAAGATCTGCGGGTGTTACTATTAGGGAGAATATCAGTGCTCGATTGCCTAATACAGTTTTGGCCCAAAACATAGTTAAAAAATGTTTTAGTTATAACACGTTTAACATTATTAGCATTTTTTGCTCCCTCTTTAATGCAATATAGCATTGGTAACAATGTGGGAAAAGCTTGGGAGTGGTACTAGGGGCATCACAATTTGATACATTGTATAATGGTTTATAATGGGGACAAGGTTAAGTCCGCCAAACTCATTTGTGATGAAAGACTTAATGAGTAGTAAATTACAGCAATGGCTACCAGTATATTTAATAGAAATATAACAACCCCCCCCCCAAATAAAACAGATATCTTAGAAAACTAAAACATACAATATTTCAGTTTGACTTGTTCACTTGCTTACTGCATTGGTCTAGCAAACACATTCTTAGCAAGAGTACAGTTTGGGCTTGTCAAAAAGGTCCTATAGAATATAAGAGACCAAGGACTTATCTTTCTTTTCTATCCAGCACAATGCTGTGTGAAGCATGCAGTTTATCATTTGTTTATGTTAGGGTTTTCAAGGATGCTGCTGTTTTGAATCGCAGCATGGGTCACAGAGGTGGAGCCTTGTGAGTAACAGTATAATAATAACATTCATGTAGTACACACTGTGTTAGAAAGGTTTTAGAAATTGAAAGTTCAGCTTCATAATAAATTGAGGAAATTGAAAATACCTTACAGACCACACCATGCACCTTTAAGATTAAGGTAACAGAAGCTACCAACAATATCACCAATGTCAGACCATCAGTTTAAAAAAAAAAATTTTGTTCCAATGGGCAGTTAATTGTATTTTCTTTATTATATTTAATATTTTTCTTTATTAAAACTAGAAGCATTCTTCCAAGACGAAATTAACTACCTCCTAACTATGTACTGTGCTACAATCTCTCCAACAAGTTGTAGAAATGAAGGTTGAGTCCTCCAAGTTTCTAAATTGCCAGTAGGACAGGTAAACAGAGGTCCCATACTTACTGTATACACAGATGTGGAAAAGATGCTTTTCTTCCAATCACAGAAAATATGCACAGCACTGTACACTAATCACTTTTATTTGTGTGGCCACTATGCAAAAACTATTAAAAGCTGTTTTTGCTATTATATAAACTTAAGCTTTAATCGGGACAATTTGTAGAGTACTTTTGTTTGTTCACTGAATCTTGATCTCACTGTGTATGCGTAGGCTTGGAGAATTGATTGCACTTCCATTAAGAAATGTCAAAGACTATTTAAGTACTGTAACCTGGATGGAGGTGTCAAATTTGAGAAACAGAAACTTGCTACCATCTCTATTTTTAACTATGTCAGCAATGTAGAGCTTTTAAAATCCAAAAAACAGAAGTGAAATGCATTGCATGATGAGCAATGGTGTCATATTCACAAAACTTTTATCAGTTTTTAAAAAAAGTTGTTTGTTCTTTGTTTTCATGAAATGGTTCTAGATTGTTGTTGGCTTCTTAACAACTCTCTGTCAGGAGATGTGTGACTAACAGCTGTGCCAAATAATTTAATATGATTAGGGACATGCCCATTAATAATTTGTTAAATGATTATGATTTTCTTTTCCCTGCATTATAGGAAAGCTTGAGCAAACGAACAAGTACCTTAAACTGAGTCCCCTTTATGTATAAATCTGACAACGCCCCAATACAAAAGCTCTAGTCTCACTTGTAAATTATCTGGGAAGCAATACAAACTAAAGGTAATGAAAAATAACCAAGCTAAAGGATATAGCAACTGCTAATACCAACATAGCTGGTCTGAAGTAAATCTTTAAAAACACTGCTAGAAACATAAGTAGGCTACAGATTCTTATGATACGTAGACGCTAGCCATAAGCTTGTTAAGATGCTTATTCACTTATGTGAAAATTAAATTTGTAACTGCAAAACTGTTGGGAGCCACAAGGCAATATTGTTTACCTTTATATTACCTCTATGTTATCTTTATAAGTTTTTAACACCAAGTGAAAAACAAAATGTAAACATTTTTTTTAAGTGGAAACTGAGTCTCGACGGTGCTTCACATATGCTGGCTGTTTAAAGTGACTACTGATACACAACCAAAAAGAAAGGGGTGGTTCAGCTTGGGTTAACAGGGACCACATGTGCCTTGTGGGATGTATTACAAGGTCCACTGCAGCATATGGACATGGAGTTTATTTATTTATTTTTATTATGTCAGTTTAAAAGTGTACTACTTGTTGCCTTGGTGCTGACTAATTCTGGATCCACTCCCATGTTCAGTGGTGTAAAGCTCTGTTGGACTGGGGAATCAAATTGCACTGAAAACAAGGTAATAATAAGGCAACATATTACCTTTGCTATGGTCAGGATGCTGTCTTTTATTCTTTGCCCCTTTATTTTGCTTTTCATTCCTTTCCGTTTTTCAAGATGCAACCCTGTGGTTCCATGTCGACAGAAGCCTACACATCGATGCTGGTGAACTCCAGTATCTTTCACTACCTGGATATAATTGTTGGCAAAAAGGGTCAAGGAATTTGTTGAATCTATTAAGTTATGAAGTGGCTATGAAGTTGTGAAATGAAATTAATTTACACTATGTTTGTTGTTCAAAAGTAAAGTATTGTTCAAAAGTATTGATATCTCAATGTCAGTTTCTAAAAGTATCAATAAAAACAATCAAGATTGTTGGGGTTGAGCAACTTTGTGAGCACTTGCAAAAAGTTTGTGAGCTCATTGCAAAAAGTTATTTGAAATTAGAAGGTCAATTAACAAGGTTAACTGAATACTGTAAAAGGACATTCTGTACGGTATAAATTATTAATCATTTATACAGTATTATATTCTATGGACCGGACCAACACATATCATTCATGGCAACACTTATGACAACAAATGCAAGACTAATGTTACAAAACAGAATACACCATACAGAACATTCTGAGGTTTGAGCTTCTGGATTGCCTTTCCCATACACCCCATAATAATTGATTATACTCATTGTAACAGGGAGAGATCTGTGCTGACTCTGCTGGCGTGTTCACGGGCTGCAGGAAGAGGGCGGCAGTCGTCCAACAACCGCCTGTGAGTCATGGCAGTGACACGGGGAGGTGGGAAAGTGGGTGTGTAGACTTTCCCCCTCTCTGAATGGCTGAGAGGCGCGTCTTGGGAGATCGTTAGCCCTATAAATTAACGCTCCGTTGTTTCCTCAGGTCTGCCCACTTAGACGCACCGAGAGAGCGGAAGCTCTGATCCAGGACCGGGAATCAGGCGAAACAAAGAGAGTTTCACAGCGAGACAGAGAGAACGGGGAACCCTTGGGCAGACCCCGGCGTATTGTAAAAGAGCAGGCTAGTTAGCCTACAGATTAGGACGGTGATCTGGGTCGTGCGGGTAGCGGCGACCGGGATAACGCTGCCGAGTGCAGCACCTTTTATTTGTAGTTTTATTACTGTTTTATTTTCCATTGTTCTTTTCGCCTTCTGTTTTCATTATTATTTCTTTGAGCACATGCGAGTGCATTTGCTGTTCACGTACCAGCTGTGGTATTTCGGTGGCGCGGTCTATCATCGTTGATAGGCAGCCCACGGTCAACAGTGCCCTCTGCCGGAAAAAGCAAGAACTGTTTGAAAATAAAACTGGGCACCTGTGTGGTGTTTTCAAGTACACCTGTCTGTCTCCTAGTCAGTGAATTACCCACACCCCTTCCACACTCATATTTTCAGAAATTGACATTTAGATATCAAAGGCCTTTTTGGAGAAGTATGATTTTCCTATTCAGAGATTTTGTTTTTGCAAGCTGCAGAAAAAAAGAATCTTCAAAACTAATTTTTACATAATTTTGCAACATTTTTCAAGCAAATAACTTGAACTGTAGAGATACTTAAAACAGATAAACAAACAAACAAACAAAAAACTTCCCTTATTTTCACTTGGCAATGTTAAAGAGCACTCAGTTCACATGACACACACTACAAAAGTATAATGTAGATTTACTACCTGAATATAGTTATGTGTCCTGCTGTTTACTTTGCTGTTTGCAACATATTAAGGAGGACTTTCGTAGAGCTGGTGTGGCTTCATTTAGTCCAACAATGGAGACCTGATCCTTCTGCCAAACACAACATTTACGAATAATGGAGTTGATTCAGTTGAACTGTGGCAGATCTAAATAACACCACTGCTTAAAAATAAAATGTGGAGCAAAACTATTGATTTTATTATCTTTAAAGACACTCAATCAAACTTTTATAGATGTTGTTTTTTTTCCAAAGTCCATCTTTCTTTTAGATGACTTAAACAACTGCTGCATTTAGATCTGCTACCAGATCAATTGCATATACGCCAGTGTACTGAGCATAGCAATGTTGCTTTTGAGCCTGTAAGGACAACTTTCTACAAAGGGTCGCAAAGTATTATATCATGCGATACACTAATGGACTAAATGTGCCATGTATTGTTTCTGTGGGTCTTGGAGAGCCTACCTGACCACTGGTCTTGAGTAAAACGTTCTTACAATGGAGTTATGGGCTTAGATATTATCCATAACCAATTAATAATTGCATAGCCAAATCAGTTTCCTAGCTCTATATTCCTAGCAGGAATATGTCTAACACACAAGGAACTCTGGTAGTTGACTATCTCCTTTGATAATGTAGTTGATTCCTGAAACTGGCCACCAGAGTTTGACATACCTTCCCATCAGTTCTTTATCACTCCAACCTTTATTGAATCACTATGCCACTGTGCATGCACACATGCAATTTCACATCAATTCATATTGTCAGACAGACTGTTTCTGCAAAGTAATAATGGGGAAATGGATAACGACATTTTTTTTTCCCCCCAACACATTATAAGATTTTTACAGAAAGACAGGGTTTTTGTTACCTGTACTCCAGCAATTGAAAACCAACGTAGCAATAACGGACAGTACCTTACCAATAAATTCTGACAGCACACCATGGTTTAAACAAAGTTTGTATTTATTTATATATTTTCTTTAGAAGGGGAAAAACATGCACATCTGCCTTTGCTGAAATTAAGTTATCCAGCACATGACAGGCCTCTATTAAAGCAATTTACATTAATCCGTTGCGGTCCTATGTCAGACCTTGTCCCACATCGCGAAAATCCCTTTCCGGTCCATTGTCAGACTCTATCCGACATGGCCCGAAAGTCATGATCTAACACAGCCTGTGTTGCACTTAAGCTGAAAAAAGCAGAGACAATTAATTCCCTCTGATCAGAAGGAAGGCGGAAACAACCACATAGACCACAAGCTGAGCAAAGCCGAATTGAACAGACATTAGACTGGCGCACGGAGAAAAAATGGCACAGAGGAGGTAGATCAAGTCAAGGAAGTCTGAAGAACTTGCACATATGATGGATGAGGCAGAAAGTACAGTCGAAAGCATTTTAGATGATGATTTTGATCAATCTAGTGACAAGGAAGTAAATTTTTCACTTATTGAAGACTTTGAAGAAAGTGACCACGAACCAGACGTGCAGCAGGTGGGTGAATGGAGACACGCATCGGTAAGTGCAAATGCTTTCACAAAACTCACATTTACTGTGATAAATAAGGGATTTCAAGGGAGTACTACTTTGAGACTGCACTGGAGTTTTTTCAACTTTATTTTTCACCAACACTTTGTTTACTGAAATTGTAAAGGAAACCAATAGACTTGCAAGTGTAAAACTAATAGGACCGCTGCATAATAATTCTAGTTGGAACTCCTGAAAACCTGTTATGTTACCAAAGATGAAGGCATTTTTTGGTGCTGAATGTAAAAACTGACATAAAAGAATATTTCTCATAGGAATGGGCCAAAAGAATGCAGTTTTTCCAAGATGTATTCAAAAGATCACTTTTCTTGCAGATCTTTTGGATGCTGCACCTTTGCCCTCCCCCCACCCGGGTGCCTCAGGCTGCTTTTGTTAGCAGAGGACAAAAGGTCAGGAATGTAGCAAGCTACATACTCAAAATGTCGCAAGCTATTTATCCCAGGTAGAGACATTTATATTGATAACAGCACCATTGGTTTCAAGGAAGGATTATCTTCAAGTGCTACAATCCTCAGAAGCCTACCAAGTGGGGGATGTGTGTGTTTGTTTTAGCTGACTGTGAAACTGGTTATGTATTTGCTATTGTTCCTTACTTTGGCAGCCCAACAACAGACTCCCTGCTGAGACCTGACATGCCTTTTTCATCAAGAACTATTCTTCACCTGTGTGAAACATTGCTGCAGACAACAAATGAATATGGCTTTCATTTGTTTACAGACAGATTTTACACAGGTTACGACCTGGCCATGGAACTGTTAAAAACAAATATCCACCTTACTGGAACAGTAATGGCCAACAGAAGAGGATTGCCAGTACCAGTGAATAAGAACTCAAACTGAAAAAATGAGCCATTCAACAAGGACACAAGGTCATGGTGCTAGTCCATGGCAGTGACAGTGAGAAGGTACAGTGCACCATCAAGAGAGGTACAACTGAAGAGCTGGACAAGCCTTCAGTTATCTGTGATTACACCCGCAAGATGGATGCAGTGGACTGGGCGGATCACTACTGTGCCAGCTATGCTTTCACAAGAAAGTCTCTGAAGTGGTGGAGGACGATGTTCTTTTGGCTGTTGGAAGTAGCAATTGTGAACAGTGCTATCCTGTTCAATTTGATGAAGGTGGAATCAGGACAGCTACCTGTTCACCATAAAACCTTCAGGAAAGCCTTACTGATACAACTGGTGAGAGATGTGCGCAACCCTGGCTCAAGAAAACATGGTCGTCTATCATCAACACACAGAGAAGAAAGACTGAATGGAAAGCCACATTTCATTGCCAAAAATGAAATGAAGAGCACCAAAGACTGTGCAGTGTGCAGTGACAAAAAGACAAAAGGGGGAGGAGAGAGATTGTATGGTTCTGCAAAACCTGCTCAAGGCAGCCAGGGTTACACCCAGGTGACTGTTGTGAAATATGTACATTTCTGAAACAGCATGTAAATAATTATATTTGTTATATTTTTCTCTCTGCGATGGGCTAGCGTCCCGTCCAGGATGTAGTCCTGCCTTGCGCCCTGTGTCTGCTGGGTTAGGCTCCGGCTCACCGCGACCCTGTAAAGGATTAAGCAGTTAATGATAATGGATGGATGGATGGATATTATTCTCTTTATTGTTTGCAAACCTTGCCTGATATAGTTATAACACTGATGAAAAATAGTTTTTAGTTCATTTTTTTCTTTGTTAGTAGTATGTAATTGATTTATAAAAAGTTTTGTACCTGTCTGATTATTCTAAAGGTAATATATTCAAGCATGGTCCGGACTAAATATATATATATATATATATATATAATATATATTATATATATATATATATTATATATATATATTATATATATATAATATATAAATCACTTTTTATGTTCAGAATTTTGTTACTGTTGTCTTTGTATTGGGCACCCTCTGGACTTGCACTGCTTTGTTACTTGTTTTAAGCAAATAAAGTCACTTTATTTCAATTTGAACTGCGCGTGGTTTGAAATTTTATTTTGTTCACAAAAATGAATTGGACCTGACCAGCCTGACAGCCGCAGAATAAATGGACTGCAGGGGGTTATGTAGTTCAAATCAGTAGGATGTAGTGCTCGCTTTACAAAGACCATTGTATGTAAATCAACAAGCATCAGTTCTGCATGGACTGGCAAGATCCAATTACGAGAACGAGAACAGTTCACAAAAATAACACAACAAACTCTCAAAATAACTATTAAATCAAACATATGGGAGGTACGCAGTTACTTCTTGTATAATGGTTAAAAGATTGGTCCTCGGGTGTAACAACACACACACACTTCGAAAAATAATCTTGCGTCATCTCTAAGAGCCGAATTACATTTTTGGATTACGCTATGTCTACGTACAAATCCTGTACTCGTAGATCCAGAAGGAATTCTATATCTATGCTTGTACCTTTAACAAACCGAGTAGAAAGTGAAGTGAAGGGGAGGAGAGTGGGACGAGCTTTCAGCAAACCCGCTTTTAACCAGTTCTTTCTGAAAAAACAAGGAAGAGAAGATAGCAGTAAATACAACGCGGGAAAATAATAGCCTGAAGAAAAGATACTTTGCAATACAGCAATCGTCAATTCTTCCCACCCGAGCTGTACTTCATAACCCTTTCGTCATGCCAAATATAGTAATTTTCAGTGGCAGTTCCCACCACGACCTGTCACAAAAAGTGGCAGACAGGCTCGGACTGGAACTAGGAAAAGTGGTCACAAAGAAATTCAGCAACCAAGAAACATGGTAAGCGTTGTTATTGTTTGGTAACAATAATTATTTGATGAGGTCTCGGTTGTGTCTCGCAATGGCAAGCCCCGTCAACAACATGCTGCATGGTCTGACGTAGCCTGAATTTAAGTGCCTGTAAATTGTTATTTCCTGTGTAGGAGTAGGGGTATTTATTAATCCGTTTTTTAGACATGCATACATCATGCACCAAGCTTGGTTATTTTGGGTCGGTGCAATCGTCCAGGAATTATTATTTTTTAGAGTCCATTTTTATGCCCAGCGTGGGCGCCTGCTCTCCCAAAACGAACATGCTGCCTAATTTATTGGTCAGCAGTTACAACTTTTGATGGCATCCGTGCTGCTGCTTCTCGGCGCTCAAATTGTACAGTTTACAAGTTGGTTGCAGTGGTAATCGGCAACACGTCATTCAGTAAAGTGAAACAGGCGACTGCACTGTTTGTTACTTTTTTCATAAAGGAGGATTTCAATTCCACAGTTTTGCTGCTTTTGTCATTTTTTTTAATCACGTGTTTTCCATCCAAGGTTGAGTGGGGGAGGGGGCCTACAGATTATATTAATTTACGCACTAAATAGAACAGAAGCAAGTTGTGCCAGGTTGAGCAGTAGATCAGCTGTAATTATATTACACCAGTTTTCCAGTAAATACACCGAAGTGCATTTACTGGCACGCTAATGCTTTGTGTATATAACCTACATAATCATAGTCTCCTGGTGAAACGCAAACCATGTAAATGAGTGCTACACTACAGTAGATCACACTTTGCCGCTGGGCTGCGTCGACGTTTGCGTTTTACTAGTTGAGTACTGTAACCTGCAGATAAGATGATGGTGATAAGCTGATTCAACATGTTTTTCCTGTAGATTACATACTACTTTCTATGTAAGAACGGAATAGCACCTAATGACCTAATCTGTTTGCAGCATTGCCACGTAGAACAGAAAAAAACTCCAAAAAGAATTCCTCCCTCGTTTTGCAGAACAAGCCCAGAGAGCTGTTATTTATCTGTTTATTTATTTTAATATTAAGCAACAATGTTAAAGAAAAAAACAATAGTGGAGGTGGCAATTATTTATTTTAAACTTGATATTAACACGTGGGTGCTGCTGAAGTGCATTTGTTTAGCAGTCCCACATCTGCTGTACATTATAACATGTCTGTTGGACTACAGTGAATGTGTGACCCTGATGTATGAGTGTTATTGTAAAAATTAAAAAAAAATTAAAAAAAGCTATTGTTTAGACTAGGATCAGTCACATCTTCACAATACAGAAGACAAATATGTGTTCATTTTCACCTTATTGAATTATTAACATAATTATGGTGGTCCTTCTCATTGGGACTTTTGTTAGCTAAAAATATTTTTGGTGTCCATTTTGAAGATTCATAGACTGGCTGCTGGTGCCTACAGGGTGTGTCCGTCTTTCTTCAATAGTGGTGTTAAGACAAGTGTAGTTAAATAATGAGTGTGTAAATACATTACCAGGCCCATGTTGACTGACAAACTACATTTTTACCTCTTTGAAGAGAGACTTCAATACAACTCCTGGGTGCAGTTCCAAGGTTTCATGAAAACATACCAGTGGTATCATTGCAACCATCAGCTACCCTGATTACTTAGTCCTTCTTTTGACATTCAGTTATACTAAGCATAGGTTAAAGCAGTTGACCATAAATGAACTGCTAACATTTGTTTTGTTTTTAAATGAGGTGGTTGACTTGAAATAACCCACTATAAACCATGTATTCAAGCCTTGTTTTGTATCTACAGTAGTGGAGTGGTGTGTTTTTAATGCTATGTTTAGGAAGTTTTTGTGGGGATACGCTAAATATTTAAGCTAGAGTGAATATAAAGTACTGGTAAGAGCAATATTACATAGCCTATTAGTCTGCTGCCTTCAGAGTGAGTTTATACTTTGTGTGGTGTCTTGGAGCTGCTACAGCTTGAAGTGCAGTAGCAGGATTATACCAATTTGGCTTTCGTGTGATGATAGCAGTGACAAGTAAGTTTCAATTGTAGAAGAATCATTTATCCCAGCAGCTAAAGCTATTATGAAATGGTCTGGTGATGATGAGATTTGCTTTCAGATAAATGGTCTGATTTTTAAAGTTTGGTCATTTTGAGCAAATCTCACATTAATAAAGCTCTGACTCGTAAAAAAAAAAAAAAAAAAAAAGCAACAACAACCAAGCAAGTTTTTGCATATTTATGTAGACTGAGCAAAACCGAACATTAAATGTAAGTTGAAAAAGTTTAAAAGTGCACAGGACACTGCTGCTTTTAATAAACCAGGGTATTTTGGTGTTGAGAAATGTTCTGACTGGGTGGAAGGCTTAAGTCTGCATGCATTCCTCATATTGGTGGCATCAGTTTACGTTATTGTTGGTGGGGGTAGTCAGGTGAGAGGAGCACTGCAAATATGGAACAGTTCTGTTAAACTGTCATTTGAATAGGCTTCCAGGGAAAGTGAAAGCAGTCTGGAAGTGATTAAGTAAATTAGAGGTTTAATCTGTGACGATGTGTTTGAATTGCAGTTTATTAACTTGTCGGCTGCATATAATTGGTGCTAGGCCTTTTGCAAAATAGTCACTTCACATCTGGGATTGTATGGTAAAGCACCACAATTGATAATTTTAGAATACAGATGAAAGTTTTAAGTTGGTCATGTGCAATGGGCTATTCTGATACAGGTTTCCTCCCCACTTTTGGGTTGGTGATATGTGTATGCGAAAGAGGTGGCATAACATGCCGTACAATAGGAGAATGTATTTTGATAACCTTTGAGTAGTATTCGGTTATATGACAAGTTAAAAACTGCAAAGTTCATGAGCAGCACCAAGCAGCACTCCATAGAGGCAGAATCGCCAGTCTCCTGTTTCCCCGTCTCCCTGTCCTAGTAGATTCGCTGGCACCCGAGCGAGCTCTGCACTAATGTGACGTGCATTTTTACAGAGGAAAATCAGAGAATCCGCTGCAAGACAGACACAGATATGCTTATTTAATGCTTTACAAGAATGCTCTCAAAATGACAGGTTTACCTCAAGGTGTTGAAGTCTCGATTTAAGTTTGATATTTATGATAGTAACTTGCGAAAGTTAGTAAACTGAGTGCGAAAGTTGTTGCCAGTTATTGTGAAAGATGCACACATTTTAGCTTTAGAGGGTACAGGAAGGACTTTCTTTAACCTAATGTACAGATGTCAGTGCTTAGAACGGGCGCGTTTGTGTAAACATGATTGACCTGCAGTAAGAGATGGAAGGTATAAACTGACATTCAAAATGTCCCCGATCACCAATACAGTAATCAAAACCGCGTGTTTGCAGTTAAAAATATTTAAGATGCTCATTACACTAATAAAAAAAAAAAAAGTATTAAAACCTTTGAATGTAATAAGTGCAGTAAACCGTCACGTATCCGACTGTGATGGGACCAAAGTAAGGGCAGATATGTAAAAAGGCGCATAAATTAATCCTGTTTTAAATACCATTATACACAGCTGTAACAATTACTGTGCTCTATTATTATTGTTTTGAGATTCAGCTTTTTTTTAGGAAGCTCCCCTAAATCTCTCATTTAGAAAGACAAAAGACATTAATGCTTGTGACAGAGTAGCTGTCTGCCGTGTGGAAGTGTGCATTCGCTGCTGAGTGACGGGCAGGAGAGATGCCCCGCAGGCAAAGAAGGATTTATTTACATATTGCAGCACTGAGCTGTGGGGTTTATAGGATATAATGAGACAGACAACAGTTGCAGTTCAAAGCAGTAGGAAACCACTTTGTTTATTATTTGTTTAGCTTTTAGTGAACAATGGCTCTCAAAAAACTCTCCTCAAAAACTCAACCACTCAGCTCTCTCTCTCTCAATTCTCCCGCCGCCAGATCCTGCTTCTCTCTTTCAAATTCATCTCCTCACACACACCAAGTCCCTTCCCCTTCCTCACTTACTGGTCCAGCACTCCCTCTCTGACTGCTCGTGTCAGACCTGCTCCCACACCCTCAGTGAGGTCTTTCAGCTCTAGTCACACAAACACCAAAACACACAGAGAATGCTAAGAGATCTGAACAAGAATAACAGTTTACAAACACATATTATTTACAAAGTGCTCCCATCCCCTTCCCCAGTCCATAATCCGGTCCATTCCCACATTGTTCCCAGCTTCTTGAAGCAACGTTGCATTGTTTGCTGACTGACAGTTCCAAGCATGCTTTAGCAAGCGCACAGCATCTTATAGAGACATTTTATTTACACTGAATTTACATGCTGTTGCTCGTCACTTTTCTCTTTCCAGCCATGCTTGCTTGCTGGTGCAGTCAGTGCTGTTATTTCAAACTGTAAGTAAACCTGATACTGTGTACAGGGATTAGATAGCTAATGTACAGTACAGGGGTACTCGCTCAGTAACGAGGTGCAAACAGCTAATTGATCGATTTGTCAATCTTTTTTTGCCACAGTAAAGTGATGCCTTTTTTATTGAAATCTATGTGAATGGCAAGGTAACAAGGTGAAAACAGCTGATTTGTGGATTAGTAATGGCGATTACTGCAGTATAAAGCACCCTCGTTTGTTTTTAAAATCTAGGTGAATGGCATGTAACAAGATCCAAATAGCTGGGTTTGCCTGAAATCTGCAGCATGCTTAACACGATATAAACAGTGCCTTTGTTATTTAAATTGATAGGAACAGCAAACACTATTTGTCCAATATAGACAGCTGCCCGAAATAACCCTGTACGGTGTAAGTGGTGGCGACTATACCAGATATTCTGTATTAAAATGAAAATGCATGTTTGCTATAACATGTGTTTCTTTCGAAACTGCCCATTTGAGGCTTCTGTAGGTAATTATGGAAGTGCAAGATAGGAAAGGTTTATGTAATAATTTTGCTACAATCACACAGTGCTGCAGTGTTGACGGTTGCTGTCTAACTGTGTTTTGTTTCAGTGTCGAGATTGGAGAAAGCGTTCGGGGAGAGGACGTCTACATTGTGCAGAGTGGATGTGGGGAAATCAACGACAACTTGATGGAGTTGTTGATCATGATCAACGCCTGTAAGATTGCATCATCTTACCGGGTGACTGCAGTTATTCCATGCTTTCCTTATGCCAGACAAGACAAGAAAGATAAGGTAAGCATTTGAAGTTATAACAATAATATACCATGCTCACCAGTGTTCTGCAGAGGTTTGTTTCATGTCAGTTTCTTTCAAGTCATTTCTAACAAACCAATCGATATATTAGTTTTGTAAGAAATATTCAAACGATTCAGTTAGATGTCCTTATGCCCCCCAGTGATGCTTTGTTTTTGTTCCCAAAAAAACAGTGAAGTATGCTTTAGCACTTTGTTCCACCGATCACCATTTGTACTTGCTGTAACTTGTATATCTTATTTGGTAGACGTTGGTGTGTCCTCTGTAAAACATTTATTTACAGTAATAGTGAATTTACAGTAATAATGGATTTGTGTTGCTGCAAACATCAAACGTCACACAGAAACCTTCGCCATTTGATTCCGTATGGCAATGAAGACGAGCTAGCGACCTCGCAAATTTAATGGTTGACATTTCTTTATCAGGGAACCAGGGTTACGGTAAGTAACCTAACATTCCCTTTCTATCTCAAAATGTCAACCATTACGAGTTGGGAAATGTATACCCAAGCTGTCGCAGTGAGCCAAAGCAGCCACCAGCCTTGCCCTGGCACGAGTCTAACTGGAAAGCTGCTGTGCAAGAGGGCAAGGTGTATCAAGGACTCTGGCCCCTACAGAAGGCTCAGCTAAAGTGGCCACATTCAGTCGGTAAGACCTTATAAACGTGTGCGGTGTAGTCCATGCCGCAGCATTACATATGTCAGGTAGGGGTGCCCCATGAAACGCTGCCCAAGTTGTCATAGTCCCTTTAGTGGAGTGAGCTGTAACGTCACTAGAAGGTAGGTTAGCCAGCTCATAAGCCAGCTGGATCGTCTCCACTGTCCAATGCGGCAAACGCTGTTTGGAAAGTGCCTGACCTTGTGTAAGCACCACTCCTGGAAAATCCTCCATTTATAAGAATATTGAGTCCTCGTTGAAGAGGCTCTAGCGTTCTTTAGTGTGACTATAATGGACAAGGGCACTCAGACGCTGCTGTTCAGGGGCCAGACCCACAGCTGGACTAACCCAGGGTCCGGGTGCCAAAGATGGCCCTAAGCCTGACTTAGAAGGTCCCTGCGTAGCAGGATCCACCATGGCTGTCCCTTAATGGTTGAAAATGGTGCAGGGCCAGGTGCACTGCCCTCAGTTCCAGCGCGTTGATGGGGACAGACTGCCACCTGCCAGTCCAGACCCCACGGGTCCCCCTGCCCTTCCAAAGGACAAAATCCAAAATGGACAAGGCTGGAAACAGCAGCTGCCACTTCTCGGCCGTGAAAACTACAGCCTTGTGGTGTAGACTATTAAGAGAAACTGCCGTCGCATCCAAAGGAAGGGGCAAGCCAGCTTCCAAGGAGGAATAGCAAGGGACTTTTATACCAAAAACAGTCTTCGAAGAGAGGGAGATTCTCACAAAAATGGAGCAAGTGAAGACACTTCTGCTCAGGTTGGAGTGAGGAATCAAATGGCAAAGGTTGCTGTGTGAAGTTGCGTCTTGTTCCAGAATGCAGCAGACACATGGTCACACTGGGCCTATCAGGCAGCTTTTTAACCCAACTCGTAACAGTTGACATTTCAAGATTGAAGGGGAACCTTTCCAGAGTACATGACTGCTAACAGCACACTGCCCCCTAATGCCTTGACTCTTCACAATATGTGCTGCCGTACTTGAGTTTCCTTGAATGTAGTAGCCCTGACCAAGCCAAGCCAAACCTCTCTGAGTTTGAGACCATACTAGATTGTGACAGACTGTTGTGGCAAGCACTCATCAAATAAAATAAATAAATAAATAAGAACTTCAGTTTTCTGTGTGTTCATACATCTCAGAGTAGGTTTACATTTAAATACAACATTTAGTTGAACCAGATATTCAAACGTGATTAATCTTACATGGCTGTTGACGATCATTGACAATGTTCTGGAAGTTAAAAAAAAAACTAAAACAAAACTGGTAATCCTGTATTTTTTTCTTTTGCAAAATCTCCATGCTATGCTGTTGTTTGAATGTATTATTTTCATTCCAGCTAAGGTTGGATAGGGTTACTTTCTTCTGCCCAGTGACCTTCATTTGAAACAATTAGTTTCATGGTGCTTGGAGCTTTGTAACCATGGAAGTGTTCCAACAAATGATGTGAAAGAATTTGTAGAATGTTTTGCATTTTAATACAGTATTCACCAAAGTGACATGCATCTTCACCACAACAGATTTTTATGTAAAAAAACTAAAAAAATCAAAACAAAAACAACAACCAGAGGAACTGTGAATGCAATCGATTGGTTCCTTAATATGTTTCTCTGGTTTCCTTTTTTGGGTATATGTTATGGTAAAAGTCAGAATATTGACAAATGTCAAGGTTTAATGGTGAGTGTCGACATTTACCAAGTAAAATGATAAATGTACAAAATAAACATGATAACGCTTTGCTTGGGACATTGACAGATTAATCTCAAGAATAATGCAAGTGCCTTTAGTAAGAAGCTTTCGGTAAATATCCAAAAAGCAATGTATTTCTTCAGAATTGTGGACGTTTACCACCTTACTTGGTAAATGTTGACAGTTACCAGTAAAACTTAAGATTTACCCGATTCTGACTTGTATCGTAAGGTATACACTACCTTTGTATACACAAAAAACATGCAAATAGATTTTGTGCAATTCAGTCACCAATTTTACCCCAAACGTTCAGGCTTGCATTTCACATTATAATAATAATAATAATAGTAATATATATATATATATATATATATATATATATATATATATATATATATATATATATATATATATATATATATATATAATGTAATTTTTTTTTCCCAGGGTCGTGCTCCCATCTCTGCAAAGCTTGTAGCCAACATGCTGTCAGTTGCAGGAGCAGATCATATCATTACCATGGACCTGCATGCGTCACAGATTCAGGTGAGCTTCAAAGTAGGGGTTTATTAATCCTGTCAAACAATATATAGTCCATAATGCCATCTGCAGAAAATCCATTGCAAGCATTAGATATGGGGGGAGTAGAAATGGAACAATTATTTTATGCACTACAAAGAAAACCCATAGGTTTAAGAAATGAGTCACGTGTTGAATTGTAAATGTCAAGCAAGGGTTTCCTGAAATATGATTAAAAAATAAATAAATAAATAAAAAATACAAATCACCATTCTGTAAAGCTTTGTTTGAGGTGTTGCAAGTTTCTAAGCATGTTATCTAGGTTACATCCAATTTGTATTAGCTTTTAGGTCAAAGTTCACATTGTAAATACTGGGCTCCTTCAGATAATGGGTTTGGATAATGTATTTAAGTTACAGATCTGCTATATATAATACACGGTTAGAAATATTTCATTGGAACTGTTTCAATATTATTTTCTTCTACAAGACCCCTTTTCAAATGTATTCTGACTCCCATAAACCACTGACAGTAAACAATGTGTATTTAATGGGGATTTGTAGACTGCAAAGTACTTTACACGGCACGCTCATGATTAAATAATAATGCGTCTAGGTCAGCATCTAATCGGTCATTCAGGAGTTCCTCTTCACCGCTGCCTGAAACACCCCCTCATCTCGCTCCTTGTCACACTGGAGTTATGCTTTCCAGTGGTCGTTTTCTGCAACCGATGCCAATCCAGGAACACCCAGGAGACTTAATTGACATAATCTTGACTGACATGACTAATTCTGACTAAAACCAGGAAAAGTGAACATATTACCCCTGTTTTGGCTCCCTGTGCAGCATAGAATTAATTAAGATTTTGCTGTTAACTTACAAGGCCCTGAATGGATTAGCACCTAGTTATTTGTAGGTGTTACTGATGAACTGGTTACACACAATACCCTGCCATCTGTAAAGTCACTGAGGTCCTTCTGCTATGTGGTGTTGCGGAATAGTTGTACACAACTCTCACACAGCTTATATATGTCTAGTGGATCATATGATACGTTACTAGTTATCAGTGCTTGTTTGCAAGCTAGTCATTTGTATATTGTTAAATTGTCTGTTAATTAACCTAACTTGAAAATAAATGTGACATGAGCTGTGTTCTACAGTTACATATTCAGACCTACAGTAGAAGGTAATTCTTAAGGCTCTGTCTTCGTTTAAGGGTTTCTTTGACATTGCTGTGGACAATCTGTATGCAGAGCCTGCTGTTATTCAGTGGATTAAAGAAAATATCCCAGAATGGAAAAACGGTATCATTGTGTCTCCTGATGCCGGGGGAGCAAAAAGGTATTGATGTTATTTTGGGATTCTAAAAGTTACAGCTTTGTTTCTAGAACAAACAACATCAAAACTACTTGAGGCCTGAACAAGAATACTATTTAACCACAAGAGGTCGCTATAGACTAAATTGTATATTTTGCTTTTATTTCCTAGTAACAGAACTTTAGTGGGGCCTTGTCTCAAATCTGTTTAATCCAGTGTAATGTTTTTCATTTAAAAAAAATACTATTAAATTACACATTTTGAGATCTAACTGAACATTTTAAATATTAGATTCATTAAATGTGTTTAAGCTGCTTATTAATGATTTTGGATGTGTTTAATAATTTACCTTTTTTTTTGTGTGTGTGTGTGCTTTGTTTACATACATCAGAAGAGGTTTTAGAACATTCCAACCAAGATGAAAATCAATCATGCAGACTTGTTTAATGTGATGTCACATACTGTAGCAGTGAAAATCTCTACCCAAAGTTTGATGTATAAGTGGTGGCCATTTTACACCAACCTAAACAGAATGAAGTGAGTTTTGCCTTCTGAGGAAATAACAGATGAAATCTGCAGTCAAGGACTAGTGAGAGACTCCAAAGTGCACAAAATACATACTTGTTTACCTGTTCTATTACCAGTGTTTTGGTATTTCTTTTGTTACACTTCTAGATTTCAATAAAGTAATGCACTGCTTCTAATCAGTTATTTGTCTTGGTGACTGGATAACAAGATTCGGAATGAGGTTTGGAGAGACGCCAACTGCTAGGGTTTGGCTGAAGCAACTGCATGAAAACCGTAGTTGCACTGGTGCTACAGACAAAGCCCTTCAAACTAGGTGTCTAACTAGGTTAGGTGTCTTCTTATGCAGTTCTATTAAGTCGGTGTATGTGTGTGTGTCCTTTGGGAGGAACTTGTACTTCCCATGCTGTTTAGGGTGTGTCCTCATGTGAAAAGCATATTGTAATTGGTGCTTCTGTTGAGTGAAATCAAAAGCAGTGGGGTTGCTTAACGGCAGGTGTTAACTTATAGTTTCAATAAAGCTGAATGTAAGTGGCAGCAAAACAAGTAAAAAGATTCGACTCCAGAAGTACAAGAAATAATATATAAAAAGGTGTACATTTATTAAACGAAGTAAGATCGTTGCGAATACTGCAGATGTGTTTTTTGCATAAGCCACAGTGGAATAAATGACATTGATGACCCATATAGAAACCATTGAACACAAAAGAAATGCATGAACAGCTTAACAGAGTAGGTCATTGGAATTTTTTATTTATTTTTTTTTATAACAAAAAGACGAGACATTTTACAGACTCTCTAATAGAACACAAATTGCAGATTGCTGCTGCAGAGCATCAGGCCCACTTGTGAAAAAGGCTTTTCCTGACGGTGAAATTGCCTCCAAGTAACTACAGCGATTTATTACAACTTTAGCGTCTGTTACAAGTGCCGAACTGGCCACAGATTTCAAAAGCTCCTTTTTCACTCTTGCAACAGATGGCAGCAATGATACAGAGACTCCTTGGTACCCAGTAGTAATACCCTACTTCAGTGAAGAATTTGGAAAAGTGGTAATGCAACTGCTTGCCTTGCCATCACGAGAGGATATATCGGCAACAGGAGATAATATATTTAGGACAGTGAATACAGTATTAAAATGTAACACTTTTTTTTTTGCTTTGTTACTGAATTACCAGAAGTTTATATATTTTAGTTCAACTTCAGATTACAGTGTGAGGTACAGTTTCACAAGTGGGAGGAAAAATTGGTTGCATAGTTCATTTCCTTCCAGCATATTTCACAAAGTGCATGCAATACATCAATCTTGTTTGTATTTTATTTTATTATTATTAACAAAATGAACCACCATTTTAGCAGTGCAAACTGAACCGCCATTTTAGCAGTGCAAACTGAACCGCCATTTTAGCAGTGCAAACTGAACCGCCATTTTAGCAGTGTTCAGTCTTTGTTGTAGCCCACTACATTGAGGAATATTAACTTATTTATGAATAGCTTCAGTATCAAAAGATAATAAATTAAATAGCAAGGTTAATCTCAAAGCAATATTTAAACTGTTGGTTATATTTGGATGTATGGCATCCTTCTCTAGTTAAGCTATCTGCACTCCACGTCTTTAGAATGCAGACTTTGCTTACATTGCAGTTTGTTTATAGCTTCCAAAGGTCATTTTTAGTGGGATGCTCCCAAAGTTTTGCACACTACCCTGTATAACTTGTGTGATTTAAAGCAGTTGAGGTATATTTAAGTTGAGTGAAAAACAGTATTTTTCATCAATTTTTGGCAAATGCCAGTTATTTTTTTCAGCCTGTTTTGTATTGGGGGGGCCTTGATGATCCTAAGGTCAATTTTTCATGATCTTGCCTTGCTGTGAGCAGTGCTCAAATAAAGTTCCTTCAAGTGATGCAGTACACATACATTCATTTCTAGAGGCCTGGGCCACACATTTATATCCCAGGACAGCCTTGTTTGGAATAACACAACACACCCCTAAAGCAAATGAAGCACATGTTTTAAAGTTGTGCACTCATTTGTTTATTGTAGAGTCACCTCAATTGCTGACCGACTGAACGTGGAGTTTGCCCTCATTCACAAAGAAAGAAAGAAAGCCAACGAAGTGGATAGAATGGTCTTAGTGGGTGATGTGAAAGACCGGGTGGCTATTCTCGTGGATGACATGGCGGACACATGTGGCACAGTCTGCCATGCTGCTGACAAGTGAGTACCCCAGAGAACAGAGCAACAAGGAAGCGAGACAGTACAGGGTTCTTTGGAAAGGCTTGCACTGTAATGACTGATCAAAAAACAGCACACATGATGACAAATGGAGGAAGACAAGATGGAAATTGGCAAGTGCAAGGGGGCACAGAGACTAAAAGTATATCAGTTGTGTTGTCTTCATGTCGGATACATATTTAAACCGGGGGAAATAGGAATTACCTTTTTTTTATGAATAATAAATGTATGACGACTTGTTTCATGTTATTTTTATTAAATTAAATTAAGCTGGCCTGTACTTTTTATTTGTCTGGGTTTGTGATAAACAAGTTACTACATATGAACTATTGCCAAATGATAATGCCCTTTTTGAATGTTTTGTATATTGCAGATTGTTATCTGCTGGTGCTACCAAGGTGTATGCTATACTGACCCATGGGATCTTCTCTGGCCCTGCCATTTCCCGGATAAATAATGCTGCATTTGAGGCTGTTGTAGTTACCAACACCATTCCACAGGAAGAAAAAATGAAACAGTGCCCAAAGATTCAGGTACATTTCTCTACAGGCTTTGCTTATATTGAATATCTCGAGTGGTGCATTTCCAACCTAAAATGGTAACAGGCTAATTCATGGCACAAACATCTTATAGACACGCTTCTATACAAAAATAAAGAGCTTAGCTTCTGTGTTTTTGCAATATTTTATAAAATGCTGTACTCTGATACAGATCTGTATCATCATTAGATTTGCAATTCCCCTTACATTTTTTTTTTTTTATGCAATAGTCTCCATGGTCACTGTAGTGAAGGAATGTTTGTTTTCAACTCCTAAATCAGAAGGTGACGTAATTGTATCGTGACGTAATCTACCTCAACAGATCGTTCCGATTGGCTAGAAAGGTTGCGACGGTGTATAGTGCATGTCAAGGATACCAAAAATTGTGTTCTACACCTTGCAGTTTGTTTTTTCATTTCAAGCGCTGTACATATAAATTAGATAGTCTCCACTTCATTATCCCTGGTTTACAACAAGCTGTTTGTTTTGTTCTTTTTAGGTGATTGATATTTCAATGATCCTTGCTGAAGCCATCCGAAGAACACACAATGGAGAATCTGTGTCTTACTTGTTCAGTCATGTCCCTTTATAATACAGAAGAAAGACCTACATTTTTTCTGCTTCTAGATCCTAGTGAACTACCTGAACCAGTGCAGAGTAGGAGCAATCGACCTGCACACAATTGACTTAAGCAATTCTTGAGTAGCCATTCCAGCTAAAGGGGTTATTTTGTCAGAATTTTCCACACCTTCACACCAGGGCATATGCATACTTCATTCCCCCAGAACAGTAATTGTTGGCTTAAAGCAGGGGCTTGGCTTTCCTTATAGCTATGGCTTGAACTTTTCAGGTTTTATTTTTGATCACAAGATGTCCCATTAAAATTACAAAACAATGTCACTTGTTTTACCTTCATATCTTGACTGAGCCTGATTCAGTTTCACTTTATTTTAATTTCAGAGACGTGACAAATTACGTTAATTGCTTATCGCTGATGATAATTCCATTTTGTTCTTGCAGTCGCCTAGTTTATCTTTTGTTGTTTTAACTCATTCAACAGAGTTGTCCTGACATATTTTCTTTTCAGCATAAAATACCCAGTATGGAGTGTACATTGATAGGAAGTCCATTTCAAATCTCCTTGATTTGTAGTAAAGAGAAACATCTTAAACCCAGTCCCTAATTAGTAGTTTTCTCTTTGTTAGGATGCAGAAACAGCTTAATAACGACTAATTAACATTTTAAATGGAGGTAAAGATTTGGAAAATAAAAACTGGAAAGTTCAAGCTCTTCTTTTACCTCGTTGTGTTTGCAGCTCAGTCTGAATGGTAAATTTAGTTGGTCTTTTAAAATGTTTTTTTATATGTAATACAAAGAATTTAGTTACCTTATGTCAATAGTTTGGGTGAAGACCCTGTTCACTTGCTATGTAAAGTCATAAGTTTATGTCTAATGCTTTTAAATGATACAAAAGCATATGTTTTGTTGGCGGTGTTTAAAATGTTACTTTTTTCAGCAATCTTTTGTGTTGAATGCTCGGGATATTCGCGAGCATGTTTGGACTTGATAAAATGTCTGGTCGAGTTTAAAGAAAAATGTTAACCTCGCCAGTGGTTGTCATGTCTGCCTAAGTTACGGCAGCTTCTGCACAAAACATGTACAGTTTTCACTTCTAGAAATAATTAATATTTTTTGAAATGCAAAACCAGTACAGTTTTATTCTCAATAAAAAAACAAAAAACTGGCAAGCTTAAAGTTGATTTTGTTGACTCTTCTTTTTTGTTTGTTTTGTTTCAATTTATTACTCTATGGGGGCATACTCATCCTATTCCAGTCCGGTTTCCACAGGTGTCCCACAGGGCTCTATTCTTGGGCCTCTGTTATTTAATATCTATATGCTGCCACTTGGCCAGATAATCTGGCACCATGGAGTTAGTTTTCAGTCTTATGCAGATGACACTCACATTTATCTTCAAACTAAACCTAATACCTCAATAGCTGTTTCTGTACTCTCACACTGGTGGAAATCAAATCATGAATGCAAGAACATTTTCTGCAGTTAAATTGCAGTAAGACAGGTTATGCTGCTGGGTTCTCAGCATCAGTTGAGTAAAGTAAACTTCAGCTTGGCTATTGATCATGCTACAGAGGTAACTTTTTTCCATCTGTGTAACATAGTCTGCTTAAGACCTAGAGCCCGATCTTTGATCTTTGCGCAATCCTCTTGCTAAATTTGTGCCTTACAAAAAATAGTGCTTTGACACAAAATGAGAGATATTCCAAAACGACACAAAGCATTTGCAAGACATTGGAATATAGCAGTTCTTTGAGCAATTCGCAAATGTTTGTGCCTCGCAAAACTGTCTGCGCATTCACTACCAATATAGCAACTGCACACAACAGCCAAGCGTGAATGCAGAATGATGGACAGTCATCATTAGTAATGGCATTACCCCGACAAGCTGCTATCATTGGTGTCGCCACAGTATGTACTGATATGACACAGCAGACGAGACAAACAATATTTTCTGCACTCGTATGTACAGGACCATTCAAATACACAATAGGCTCCATAGCTAGGCGCCGAGTTTTCAAATTAATGAACTGATATTAACACCACTGTTTTATTGAATATGGACAGTATTGTATCACAAGGAAATACTATATAGGTTTCTCTAAAGACCAGCTGATCGGACATAGCTGTATGTTTTTGAAGTAAAAAATTTTTAAAAGACTTTGGATACCGTTTTTGTTTTTCTGTATGACTTTTTTTTTTTTTTTTTTTTTTTTTTATAATAAGTCGTGCCGTGACAAAGGCTACTGTGGTAGCACACTCTCTGATTTGTAAATGTAACAAGTTCATTCAACTACAAAGTAAACATCAATCAATCATTTTTATATACACAATACACAGAAATGCGTTGTTATTCATTCTACTCACCCAGTTGAACATAATGATTAAGCCAAGTTTGTAAGGTTTTGAATGTCGCCGGAATGGAGTTTTTTCGTTGACATTTTTTTGTAAGAACAATAATTAATTCTAAATATGCTCCTAAAATGTTTATTGTAGCCTACTATGATTTCTCATTTTGAACAGTCTCTATGTAATTAGCAACATCGACGTTCAGCAGACTGGCAGCTGCATAACAGAACTGTTTCTCCCACCTCAGCTAACTTGGAATGCTGCAGAGAAAATACAGGTCTTTGATTGGTTGATTATATCACCGGTCTGGCTTTAGGAAAACGTTAGCATGCCTTTCACAGCAAGAGTGCCCTGATGGTGATTGGCTCTCTGAACTGCAGCTGCCCACCCCTACACCTGTAATACGCAGCAACCTATGGAATGCCCAAATAAAGCAATGGGCCACAAGAAAGGTGTATAACGTATTTATACAATTAATTTACAGATATGTGGCAACACAGAGCAAAGATAACAGGCAGGAGCCCCCTCCCCTCTTCATCCTTCTCTCAATCTTCATTTCCATACTTTGATTGTACTCGTTGGATGCTGATATGCCTGTGGAGCAGTGAAGAACACAACTGTATATGTAAACACACTACCGCTGTCCATCGTATCAATACAATGCTCAGTTATAGGGCACATGTCTGGTCTGCTCATCAGGGGGTGGGGGGGTTCAACATTGCATTGCAGTTGCCCCCCACTTTGTAACTCCAGAGTGGACTGTTAACTCCGACACTATTTGAGCCAGCGGTGCGCATTTATTGGAACTAGCGCGTTGCAATTATTGCGCACATATTGGTATATTCAGACAAATTAGCAAAACATTTGCAACACATGTTTCTAATTACCAATGCATTACCATATACTAATAGGACCGTATTAAAGGAACAGAACAGGCATCTGCACAACAAGGAAGGCAGTGTGCTGTAGGGGTCTCCTCAGGCCTCAATTTTAAGCCTGACCTGAAACCGACCCGACCACTCAACCCGATTCTCGAGAATTCCCGAGAACTCAATTCAGAGATCTCAAATATTAAAAACTGCGATGCATGAGATTATCTAAATACTAAATAAACTGTGAAGCTCTTTGAGATGTGCTCTATGAATTGTGCTATAAAAATAAAGATTATTATTATTATTATTATTATTATTATTATTATTATTATTATTATTATTATTATTATTATCTCAGTTATGCTAAATAATGTCACTGTTTTAAGCTCATTGTAATTCTAATGTCATTAACATGTTGTGTGTTGTTACAGTCACAGTTGTGGTTTATCCCTTGTTAACTTGCTTGACAGTGTTATTCCACATGCTGTATTAATGCCGGACTAAATACCAGCTCATGACAGGCAACCAACATTTTACACTTGTGTGTGATCTGTCAAATCAAAAGATCTTACATTTGCAGACTTCTGCCTGTGAAACATTTCTGATGAAAGATGCATCCATCAAGTTAATTGACTCTCCATAAATTTTGTACAGTTGTAAAGTGATTTCATTGCCATACCTGCCATGGAGATTTGAACAGCAGTCTGCAGTTGTTGTTGTTAATAATAGTTTTCTTTTAGTGCAGGCTGGAGTTGTTTTTTAATTTTGCATTTTTATCTTTTTGACCTATATAAACATATTCCTATTCTTGAAAATATACCAACTTGGAATTCCTATATAAGTATACTGTATTAATGTGCCTATTACTACTGGTAATTTAATACAATTTGTTTAAAAAATAAATAAAAATCTCCAGTGACTGAAGTAACCTTGGTCACAGGACTGGCAGTGCTGACTTCTGAGTTTTGCAGAAGTGAAAATAGGGAATTGGTTTCTTTGTTACTCTTCCACTTCCCAATCTGCACATTAAGGGAAACTGTATTACAAAACAGATTAGGTTTTTGTGGATGATAAGGTTGTAAAGCATGAGACACATGCTTTACAAATCATAGTGGCAAAACACATATATTACATTAGCCTTCTCCTTTTGTCTATAATGGATGTATGTTGTTCTGAGGTCTGAATTTGGATTTTATCTTGGTTCCTGTTTTCTGCTTCTGAAATAACAACAACAAATACTAGTTACCCTTAAGTGCACCAGGTGTTTCTTGTAAAATATATTGCCAGTTTAACAAAAAAAAAAAAAAAACTAATTTAGCAGCGAACTATTCCAGCGCTTTAGTGTATCATTTGTTACTTGCTTCTGCTGAGAAAAAAAATAAATGTCAGATTAACAGCACTGGATTGCATGTGAAAACTGCAATGGTTTGTGTGAACCAAACAAAATTGTTTTTAAAGAGAGGCGCTGTGGGCTGTATTCACAAAGCTTTAAATCGTGAACTATTTCAGGTTTCATAGTCCTGAAACTGCTCTGGACTATTGGTGCTGGTTTCATTAAGAGTAGAAATCAATTTCATAAATATTAAATGTTATTTTATTCATAAAAGCAGACTTTGAAAGATTTATTATTTAAACAACTCGCAGCTCAAAGCTTCTTGAATAGAGCCCTATATTTCTGTATGTTCTCCTAGAACAGTGATGGACAGCTCCACTCCTAGAGTGT
Source organism: Polyodon spathula (assembly GCF_017654505.1). NCBI lineage: Eukaryota > Metazoa > Chordata > Actinopteri > Acipenseriformes > Polyodontidae > Polyodon > Polyodon spathula. Next base: position 30,850,735 of record NC_054542.1, read on the forward strand.
TCTTTCCCACTGGGTACGCCTGTAAATGTACAGGGTACAGTACACTTACTCAGCCCTTTCTTGGGGAAACCTATTCGGCTCATTTCTCCTTCACACTACACATCAGCAAGTGTACTGAACAAAAGACCACCTTGCCGTGAATGCTGGGAAGTTAAAATGTCACTATTATTATTATTATTATTATTATTATTATTATTATTATTATTATTATTAGCCATATAGCAGAAGCTTTTATACAAAGCAACTTAGAGACTACGGGGTGAACTATGCATGAACAACTGCTGTTTCAGAATCACTTACATTAGGGCCTCGGTTTTACGTCCCATCCAAATGACTGGGAATATCCTGTTTTTTGCTTCAGTATTGTGTTATTTGACGCATGTTGTGAGCAAAATAAATGCATAACAAAGACAAAGGCAACTTACACCAAGGTGACAGAGTGACAGGAATTATAATATTTTTCTTCATGCACATCACATGATTGCCAATATCTTCAAGTTTCAAATAAGTCATTGTTTATTTATTTATGTTCCATCAACACCAAGCCTGGAATATTTACTGCTCATGGATTTACCACTTGTGTAGCAATAGCTTGGGAATGGGACCTTAGAGTCCAGTGAAGATAAACCAAACTAACTGTAGGGTTTAAAATAAACTTTGTGAAGGACTACTTTTAAAGTAAACTGCTTTTTTATTATAATGCGGCTTATGACGCCACTGCACTGATGATGGTCACTGTGTCCGATCATTGCAGCAGAACCTGATGGGAATTACTAATGTTTATAATTACTTGTAATGTGTGTATACTAGTTATTGCTTTATCTAGTTATTTATTATATTTTAGTTTAATGGCACCTGTCATTTGTTTTATCATGTCACTTGATTTGAAAGCTCAATGATTTGTGTATTGCAGCTTGTGACGGAGAGCGAATGAATCCAAATCAACAATCTCCCTCTCGACCGGTGAGGGCACTGTACAACAGGAGCTGCGGGCTTCCTACTGAATGGTTGGGCAGTTCATCCCAGGGACAGTCGGGAGCCGGCCATTCAGGAAGAGGGCGGCGTTAAGGTACCTGGAGTCATCGCCCTAGTACAGTGAGCAAAGTTTCATTCACAACAGGAGCTGCGGGCTTCCTACTGAATGGTTGGGCAGTTCATCCCAGGGACAGTCGGGAGCCGGCCATTCAGGAAGAGGGCGGTGTTACGGTACCTGGAGTCATCGCCCTAGTACAGTGAGCAAAGTTTCAGTCATGAATTGGAGGAGACGTGATTGAACTAGCTATCGGAGGGGGCGGGGCTTAGGGTACTTTAGGGGGACGTGACGCCGTAATCGGCTCCTTTGTTGTGGTTAATGGGAGGAGACAAGGACGGGACCTTGAATTAAGTGTGGGTTCATTGAGAAGTGTTGTTTGTTTTGCCAGACGGCTGATACGAAGCTGGAGCTGCAATGAGAAGCCCAGATCTGAACGCGCACGAGCACCAGCAATCAGAGCACCGCACCTGCACCAGAGCACCCAGTTTGGAGACGTGTTTTCTGTGGTTATTATTTCGGGACTGCAACCCCTTTGTTTTGTAGCTGGTAATACCCATTGCTGGGTAGAACCAGCTTTATTATTTTGAGTCCAGTTTTTGCTGGCAATACCCATTGCTGGGTAGAGCCAGCTTTATTATTTGAAACCCGGTTTAAAAAGGGCATTAAAAGAAAACTGACCGGTAAACTTTGTGTTTGTCCTTTGTTGGAGCACCTCAAATCACCTATACACCGGAGCACTACAAACCACTTTGCCACACAGCTGTAGATAGCACTTCCAGTTTTTTTCTACTTTATTGTCAGAATCAATAGCTACAGTATAAAACTGTAATATTAAGGTCAACAAATGAAGGTTTAATCAAGCATCCTCCATTATGAATGTTTTCTATTTATGGAAAATATGACAATGACTTGACTGCTTATTTGAATGTTATACTGTTTTTTTTTTTTTTTTATATTATTCACATTGTGTATTAATACTATAGCAATAGTATTCACATTCTATATTATATATATATATATATATATATATATATATATATATATATATATAACATACCTGTGTGTGTATTCGTGTGTATGTGTGCACACATACATACACACACACAGTGCCTTGAAAAAGTATTCAGCCCCTGTCCCTTTTTTCACATTTAAGAGTCTCACAGCCTGGGATTTTGATGCATTAGATTGGGGATTTTTATTTATGAGTAACACATTCTTCTTTACAGAATTCCCCCCAAAAAGAAAGAAAATAGTAAACAATAAAATAATAAAAATTAAAAAACTGAAATGTCATCATTTTTTAAGTATTCATCCCCCTGGGTCAATACTTGGTTGAACCACGTCTAGCAGCCATTACAGCCAGTAGTCTTTTCGGATAAGTCTCTATTAACAATGGACTGCACTGAGCTCCGAGGGACGTTCAATGCCTTTGGAAATGGTTTTGTACCCTTCCCTAGATTTATGCTTCTCTATAATCACATCCCTGACTTGCTTAGAATGCTCTTTCGTCTTCATTTTGATTCTTTCTTTTGAAAGTCTCTAGTATACTGTGAGACCATACAGACAGAGTGGTATTTATCCTCACAGATTAATTTAAAGCAGGTGATCCACTAATTTCTTACACAGGTGGAGTCCATCAACACATTGTGTGACTTGTTGAGGTAATATATTGCACCTGAGCAAATTTAGGCTTTCAATAACAAAGGGTATGAATACTTTTTTAATCTGATAATTTCGTTTTTCATTTTTAGTAAACTGTTGAAAGCTTTTTGAATTTTTCTTTTGATTTGACATGGTGCTCATGGCTTTGTAGATCAGTGGGAAAAAATCCTAATTTAATCTATTTCAAATTCTGAATCTGAGACTCTTAAATGTGAAAAAAGGGATGGGGGCTGAATACTTTTTCAAGGCACTGTATATATATATATATATATATATATATATAGTAGTGATCTAGGTTAACGCAGGCAGGTGCATCACACAGGACTAGGCAATCCACACACAGGCGGAGGGCGGGAGCGAACCCAAGACCGCTCGGACTAAAGCATAGCGCCGATACCGCTGTACAAAAGAGCCGAAATACTTTAAATTTTATATTGGGCAAACTAAAAGGCGTTTAGCAGACCTGTTTGTAGAACACTTAAGAAGCATTTGAATTAACACTACTGCATTTCCAGTAACTCATCAATTCAACAGTGATGGTCACACTTTGTGATCAAAGATTACTTGGAAACAAAATAAATTAGAGTTTATCTTCAAACTGGGAACTTTGGAACCTTTGGGAATCAATATTGTATTCTAATAATCATCCATAGAATTTCTTTATAATTACAATTCTTGAACAACAACAAGTTTACTGGACTGTGTTTACTTTTCTTTTTAAACAGCTGAAGAAGGGCTTTTGCCTGAAATGTCCTGAAAATAAAAGATTTTTTAATCTTTTAAACATTTTTTTTAAAAACCTTTTCTTTCATATATATATATATATATATATATATATATATATATATATATATATATATATATGCGCCCTCTTTCAGGTCCTGTACAAGGTATTCTTAAAAATGTTCCCCGTTGTATTGGCCCTCTTCATTCACCTCTCTGACTTGAAAGGCCAAAAATGTCACCAGTTTTATATTGGCTGTTGATATTAGCTCATTATTAATAATGACTGAGCTTGGACTATGATATCATTATAGCTCATGATACACTGACCCAGAAGTCATTGATTGGGTCTTCGGGGGACTTCAAATTAACCTAGAAGGGAAAAGTGGCACAGAATGTTATATTTCCCCAACAATCACGTCTCACAACAAGAAGATTGTTTTAACACACTGTGACAAAGTGCCCGCCCCTGTGTCTATTTTTCTGTTATATGTTGTATATGGTGTATAGGCATTGGTGCACGGGATATAAACGTGTCTGTGTTTCACGTGTGTTTAAAAATGTATAATTGTATTTAAGCACGGGATTGTACAACACTTCACGTGCATTTAAAGTAGTTAATATGTGAGCACGAGGTTGCACATAATTAATTCACGTGCTGGGATTCAAGTGAATAATTAATTGGTAATTGAATCCCAGCACAATAGTATATATAGATTCACGTTTTACTCACTGGGGGGGTTGTTGGGTGTTCAGTGAGTAGGGAACAGGAGAGAGAGGAGGCGAGAGAGTGAGAGTGAGAGTGAGAGTGAGAGTGAGAGTGAGAGTTAAGAGTAGGACCAGCACGATACTTATTTATTTAAACTCACCGTGTTTGTTTAGTATAGTCGAGTAAGAGTTAAGAGTTAAGAGTAGGACCAGCACGATACTTATTTATTTAAACTCACCGTGTTTGTTTAGTATAGTCCGTTTTGTTTGTCTTTTTGTTTTGGTGTAAAGTGCCGTGTCCTGCCCTTTGTCTGTTTAAACCTTTTATTTGCAATAAATTGGTGCAAGCAAGCATCTTCATCATTTCACCTCATCTGTCTTGTCTTTGTGTATTCATTTTCTGGTTCTGACGTCTCCACTCAGCCGTCTTTGTGACACACACGTGTAAAAAATGGTTATTTCAAAGTAACTTCACATGTTGCACGCAAAAGGTTTTTTGATGTAAACATAAATGTGAATGTGATCATATTGCTTCAGAAGAATTCTAAGTATTTGCAGGTGATGAGGAGGCTAAATAAAACAGCTATCCTTGAGTCATGCACACTAATATTGTAGGAAATGCTTTGGCTAATCAGAGAGCCATGCACTGTATGTTGTTAGCTTTGGTGGGGAAATTAATAACATTAATTGTAGCAACCTGCTTTATAATTTCAAAACAGGTGTTGAAAACAAATATAACTTGTTTAGTTTTATTCTTTGTTGTTTGGTTCTAGTTTTGTAAAATTATTTAAGTGTTTTAATGTTTAAAAAAACAAAAAACAAACAAAAAAAATCAGTACATTTATTTAGTTAGATTTTAAACCTTGCCTGCATTTTTTAAAGAAAGAGCACAATTCTGTGTATATAACACAGTCAGTATTTTTTTCTATTATTAATTAAAGGATTGTCTACAATTGAAATCATAATAACTAACCCTACAGTTAAAACTCCCCTCTGTATGTTAACGGATGGCTGAATGGTGTGGTGGTTGTGAAACTCCTTTTCTGTTTTTATGAAAATTTCTGAAACTGTTTCTTTTGGGTTTCACTTTCATGTGACTGGGAAATCAAAACTCACTGACTTTGAAAGCAGAGCAATATATGTAAGCATTTATGTACTGTATACATTGATTTATACAACGCTCAAGGTTTGTTTCAGACAACGCAGATAGCCATTCACCTACTACTATTATATCCAAAACGAGGCAAAAATGAAATACTCAAGCAGCTTCACTTGCTAACCTCCAGAATAATTACGCTTGCAGTACTTAATATATATATATATAGAGAGAGAGAGAGAGAGAGAGAGAGAGAGAGAGAGAGAGAGACAAGTTTTAGCCATATAAAAGGTAAAACAATACTGCAGGTGGGACAATACTGCAGGTGGTTTAAATATGTGTTACTCATGCACTGGGCTCAAGTGAAATGAGCTTATTGACCCAATAAACTTTGAGAGGAACAAAAACCAGAGACCACACTTATATTGGGATAACAGCTTCCTTTGGAGAAACTATATTTAATGAAGAACATGCCACGCTTCTATTCAGAATGCATCTCATTCTTAAAAAACATTTTACAATTTACAACTGTAAATTGTTTATACCTTTTGAAAATGTCATCCTGTTTTATTTAATTAAACTTTGCAAAAAAAAAAAAAAAAAAAGTAGTTCTGTGACAGGACGGCCGTGAGTGGTGACGTCAGGTCAGATGCAGTAACTGAAAACACACAGGCAAGTACTGCAGTCCAAACAACGCGTAGTGCGCCATTTATTTAAACACAAACGAAAATAAATAAAATAAGTTAACAACAAACACTTTGCTCACTGAGCACAAAACAAATCTCGCACACAAAACACAGGTCCAGCTGGGCAGTAGCCTTCACGGATCCTATGTATTATTTTTAAATTCTCGTGCTCATTCTCATTCTTTCTTTCTTTCTCTCTCTCTCCCTCTCTCTCTCTCTCTCTCTCTCTCTGCAAAGGCTGGGTCTGACAACTCAAGAGCTCTGGTCGAGATCGAAGATTGAGGACAAATTGATATGGTTTGACAGGTGTTTAAGGCCTTTTTCAAATGCCAATCCATCCTGCTTATGTGGTTACAATTTTTTTTGAGAACTAACAAACTCACTAAATACTTCTAACAGTTTTAAGCAAAAATGCACCTACTGCAAGTAAAAATGATTATAATGCATGTGTTTGGTTATATATGAATGATAGGCTTATTCAACATTTTAACTAGAATAAAAATTAATTTCAGAAAGCTAGCAGCTAAGTTAAACATGCTGACCGGATTCTGTTCTCCAGCATAAATATACTGTGTGATATTACTTCAGAAGCACATTACTAGACCACATAGCTGGTCCTACTACTTGGCCAAGCAACACTTTGGTTTTTAACTGATGAGAAATGCATAGTCTAGATGGCTATCACTGGGTACCAACTTATTTTCAGAAAAGGGCCGCTCGCTTTTAATTCTTATCTTGTGAGAGTACTAGAATTCTCATGGTAAAAGAAAATATGCTTTAGCAACAAAGACAACACTTGCTGACATAACTCAAAGGTGCTTTACTCAAAAGTTTTTTATTCTTAGCTGTAAAAGTACCATGGTACCAGGCAAATATGTTTTAAGTAGGCAAAACTCCCTGACAGAACAGGCGTTCTAACTTAAGGGCTCCTCACTTTTATAGTTTTTTATCTTAAACAAGTGAGAGGAACTCCATAGTGCAGGAACAAATTATTTGTTTTTAGAGAAAACCTCATATATCCTTATCTTAGAAGTGGTACCAAAACATATATTATTCATTTTAGAGATAAAGGCTGTCTAACAAACCAGAGGTTTTAGGCTTAATTAAGACTTATGATGCACAAAGGAAGAGAAAAAGTCTATAAATATGGGAGCAAAATGGTAATGGTAAAACATATTAAAAAAACATGGCAAACCGGGGTAAACTATGGTAAATGCATAGTATTACCATGGACAAAGCATGGGGCACATAAAAAAATACCATGGTTAGCTTTTATAAGGGTGAACTTATGGTCACGAGATATGAAAGAAAACTTTCCATATGTCAGTGGTAAAAACTGTCTGATGTGACACCTTTACAGCTGGATGCACCTAGGGAGACAATGAAAAAACATGTTCAGATAAAAAACCAAAAAGCTATACAATGCTTTGTTTTCTGTAATTTTTCTTACCTTTATTCTCACACTGGGAAAAAAGCTGAAACAAACTGTCTATTTATTATCTTTATCTTTGTTTAAATTGATCTACAGTATAAGACAATCAGCTTCAGATGTGTTGCTATCCTGTATATGAGGGTTTGGATATTTGTGTCACTGAGGAACTAGTGGTTGCACATTCACTTTCTATAACAGCTTTACTGTGCAGTTCAACTTCAAAGCAGACTGAAGAATGTGCTCAAATTCAAAGAGTGGAGACCAACCGGGACCTTTATATCTTCATATATCTTTATATCTTGCTTCACCAATGCCTGGAGATAATATTGCATGTCGCTGGCAACTTTCGGTCAGACAAAGAAAATCCTTTAAAGAGGACAACTGAAAAAAAAAAAAGAAAATAGTTTTTACCTGATTTACAAACAGCAAAAATGGTAAGTACCACTTCCATGTAGCTTATATTAAGTTATATATTATTACTCTTAACTCTTCTGAATGTAACACAGGATTTCATATTAAAGAGTAGACTATAACACATTTGCATGTATTTGATCAAAAATACTATTATGCCATGTGAACATAACTAGGTAGAAATTAAATATTCAGAAAATGTACAGCTATGGCCAAATGTTTTGCACCAACTAGAATTTTAGGATTGAGACATAATTTAAAAAACTATATGAACATAATTTAGATCTTTTATTATTTCAATTTTTGCCAGTTCTTCATTAAGTATATGGAAAACTACAAAGCAGTATGAACATGTTAACGTAACATCATTGGGCAGGTTTCATTCGACTTTGTAAAGTAACATTAGTAAATTCTATAGGGTGATGCAAAACTTTTGGCCTTTAGTGCCTTCAAAGGTTTAATGATGATAAAGGCAATAGCCAAAATGTTTATTTAGTTGACAAAGGGGTCGATTTCATGAAGCTCTACCCACCCAGGATAAGTAGCATCTGTTGACGGTTATCCCTGGATTACTCCAGAAATGAGGATTCCCTGATACTTTAAAATAGTTTCCCTTTAGTTTCAGAACTTTACATTTATAATCTATCATTAAGTGTGTTTGAAGTTATGAATTTTTTTAAAAGTATATATTGAAAAAATATGGTGGTTTGTTATCACTGTTAACCCTTTTTGATATATATTGTGACAAAGCTCCTCAGTGTTATTAGAACTTGCACACAAATGAAGTGGGAGACTAACACAAATTAACACACACAACCGAAAGTTCCTTCCAACAGGACGGTATCTGTATGTTTATTTCCTGGCCTGGACTGCACCAGGCCGGGCGCTTGGTCGATGATAGCAGTGTTCAGTTCACAAGTCGGGTTCTCAATAAATCAAGGTCAAACAGCCAAAAGGGAAATCCAAACAGTTCAGGTCATACACGGTAAGTCAAGTAAACAAAATCAATATTTGTCTAGCACCACACAACTATGACTCCACCAACCTTCACCTCTCTCTCTCTCTCTCTCTCTCTCTCTCCACTTCCTGGTGTGGCTTGACCCCTTTTATGTGAGTCAGCCCCTCCCTGTAACCCTGCACTTGCTGTTGGGGATTTTAGTTTTTTCCAGGGCGGCCATTTTATGACTTGTAGTCCCCTACCTGGCCACCCCTCGTGAGAGGGCAGAGCCCCTTTACTAGCTGTGCCCTTATATCCCTGCTGTTAATCACCGGCCCCTTTGTTTGCCACAATATATATATATATATATATATATAGACACACACCCCTTGTTATATCACTCATCGCTGCGGATTCGGATATATTTTACATCAAACTGTGCATGCCTTAGCTGCAATATACATAGACAATTTCACTTAGAATTACTGTTTGTTTTGTTTTGTACTGCACATCACAAACTAAAATATATAGAACAATAAAAAAAAAAAAAAACATTAATATTGTACTGTTATCATAGACATACTCATTGCACAATAACAAAAAAAAAAATATCTACTTGCTGAAGCTGTTTTTTAAGCAATGCACTAGAAAAAGTCACAGGGCAGTGACGTCAGCTCCCTAGAAACAAGCCTCCTATATTGGGAATGGATTCTTTCAATGCAGTGGGTTTGGGCATTTGAGAAAGGAGAGGAAGATTCATGAAATTAATTGGAGACTTAAGTTGATGAGAAGCAGTTACCCTCCGCGGTAAGAATTAAATCGGTGTGCTGCTTTTTATACGAAAAATGATAGAAAGCGGGTTGCGTAGAGGATTTGAACCCTGATGCCCACGATAAAATGAGGGTGGTTGTATAGTATATGTTATTAGCCTTTTTATTAGCCTTTTTGTTTTTCTATGGGTCTCTCACTGTATATCGAGTGGGTAGTGTATATAACATTATATATATATATATATATATATATATATATATATATATATATATATATATATATATATATATATATATACCAGGTCCAATATACATTACAAACGAGGTGAAATAGTGCACAGTTTAATTTATTGACTTGGATTGGTTATTCAGAACTCAGAACTAAATGTCAACAACTCTGAATTAATTGAAGAGTAACCTTTACCCAATAAATTACAGTGGCATGCTCCATGCTCTAAAAGAATCCAAGAGGTAAATAAACCACTTAAGAGTAATAGTAAAAGTCATTATATTTTTTAGACATCCATGTCTAGTCATGTGACTAAGAGTAAGATAACCTTAACTGTGGAAAGATTGATCTTCCATTGTATTCACTTCTGTGTGCTTTTAAAAAGGGAATTGATGCAGCAGCTGTTTTTGCAGCATTGTTTGCAGAAATATAGTGGTATTTATAAGGTAGTTCCCATTACTCTAATATCTACAAAGCAATCTGATGAAATAAATTGTATGTGGCCTGTGCTATTTAAGCAGATAGCAATATAATAATATGTTTTTTCTTTCATTCCAGATTTTTTGGAACAGCTCATTGAGTTGGACGACCTGCATCCTCTTTTTTTGCTACAGTGTTTCAATGCTCACTGCAACCAGCTGGTATCCCAAAAGCCTTCCTTGTGATGTGTCTGTGAAAAGAAATGGAACAACCGTCTTAATTGATTGTAATGAACGTAAACTTACAGAGGTGCCAAAAGGATTTCCAGCAAATGCCACAAATTTAACTCTCACCATTAACCATATACCAAATATTTACAAGACATCCTTTGCTGGACTTGAGAACCTCACTGAAATTGATTTCAGATGTAACTGTGTGCCTGTTAAAATAGGACCCAAAGATCATGTGTGCACCAAAAGTCTTCATGTGGAAGATGGAAGCTTTTCCTCACTTCCAAATTTAAGGTCACTGTACTTAGATGGAAACCAGCTCTCCAAAATACCTAAAGGCTTGCCTCCCAACTTGCTGCTGCTAAGCCTTGAAGTAAACAAGTTTTCTGCAATTTATAAAGAAAACCTCTCAGAATTAACAAACATAGAAAAGCTCTACTTGGGACAAAACTGCTACTACCGCAATCCATGCAATGTTTCTTTTGATATTCAATATGGGGCTTTCTATGACTTGAAGAACCTTGCTTTATTATCTCTCAAATCAAATAATTTATCTCAAGTTCCTCAGAACCTACCCCCAAGTTTAAAGGAGCTTTACCTATATAATAACAGGATTCAACACATAGCTAGATATGATTTCATAAACTTGACTCAACTGGAAATACTCGATTTGAGTGGGAACTGCCCTCGATGCTACAATGCCCCTTTCCCATGTACTCCATGCCCTAATAATGCCCAAATTAATATTGATCTATTTGCTTTTGACATGTTAAAAGATCTGAAGATACTACGCCTTCATAGCAATTCTCTTGAGACAGTCCCTTATCAATGGTTCCGACATACAGGAATGCTAAAAATTCTAGCTCTTTCCTCAAATTATTTGGCTAAAGAAATTGTAAAAGCCCAGTTTTTGATGAATCTCAGCAAGCTGGAAGAGATAGATTTATCATTTAACTTTGAGCTACAGCACTATCTTCCATTCCTAAGTCTTTCTGAATCCTTTTCTAAATTAATCTCGCTCAGAGTCCTAAGAATCAGGGGTTATGTTTTTAGAGAATTAAGTGAAGCAGCCTTTGAGCCGTTGAAAAAACTTAAACAACTGGAAATTATTGACCTCGGAACCAACTTTATTAAATTGGCCAACCTCAGTATCTTAAGAGAGTTACAGGCATTTCAAATCATTAATCTTTCTGATAACAAAATATCACCTTATTCTAGCAATTCACCCTATGTTTCAAGGTCTTGTTCAACTGCAAATACTACCAGGGCTCCATTGGGAAGTAGGACACAGTTCTACTATGGAGATGTCCGGGGGATTCACTATTTTAAGTATGATGAGTATGCACGCAGTTGCAAGTCCAAGGACAAAGAGGCTGGTTCCTTGAATTCGATTGTTAATAAAGATTGTAGTCGGTTTGGAAAAACACTGGATTTAAGCAGAAATAATATATTTTTCATTAACCCCACAGAGTTTAAACAGCTTGGTGACCTTAGATGTCTCAATCTATCAGGCAATGCCATGAGTCAGTCTTTGAAAGGCTCTGAGTTCTCTTACCTTTCTGGACTGGAGTATTTAGACTTTTCCAACAACCGCATTGATTTAATGTACTCTACGGCATTCCAGGAACTGAAAAATTTGAAAGTTTTAGACCTCAGTCATAATAACTTTTACTTTTTGTCAGAGGGGATAACACACATGTTGAACTTTACCAAAAACCTGCCTAAACTTCAAACTCTACTGTTAAACTATAATAAAATTTCCACCTCGACGAACACAGTTATGGAAAGCCATTCCCTGGAAATATTGGAGTTCAAAGGAAACCGTCTTGATGTTTTATGGAGAGATGGAGACACAAGGTACAATTATTATTTTAGAAATTTATCTAACCTAGTCCAGCTTGACATCTCTTACAACAGCCTTAATTTTATACCTCAACTGGTTTTTAAAGGCATGCCATCAAAACTTCGTGAGCTGTACTTGAACAACAACAAGCTGACGTCTTTCAATTGGGGAAAGCTGCAATTGCTCACATACTTACAAGTCCTAGACCTCAGCAATAATAAACTAAAGACTGTTCCTCGTGTGCTCTCCAACTGCACCAGAACTCTCACCAAAATGATTTTGCACACAAATCAAATCCCAAAGCTCACCCAATATTTCCTCGAAGATGCTTTTAGCCTTAAATATCTGGACCTAAGTTTTAATCAACTCCAATTTATCATGAAGTCTAGCTTCCCAGAAAACGTTGTCAATCACCTGGAAGTCCTACTGTTGAACGGGAACAAATTTATGTGCACGTGTGATAATCTATGGTTTGTTATGTGGATTAACCAAACGACAGTCAACATTCCCCGCCTGGCAACAGATGTGACCTGTGCAGCTCCTGGAGCCCAAAAAGGCCGCAGTGTCCTCTTCATTGATCTTCACATATGTCAGCTCAACTCTCTTTCCATCATACTACACATCTTGTCAACATCAATCATTCTCTGCCTCCTTGTGATTTCAATTTCAAGTCATCTCTTTTACTGGGATGTATGGTACAGTTACCACTTCTGTGCTGCAAAGCTCAAGGGATATCAAACCTTGTCCTCGCAAAGCAGCTGCTATGATGCATACATTGTGTATGACAAGAAGGACTCTGCGGTTTCTGACTGGGTTTTAAATGAGCTGCGTGTCCATATGGAAGATAATGGTGACACCAGCTTCCAATTATGCCTAGAGGAAAGAGACTGGATCCCTGGTCTTCCAATCATAGACAATCTTTCCCAGAGTATCCAACAGAGCAGAAAGACTGTGTTTGTACTAACCAACACATTCCTCTCAAGTGGGAACTTCCAGACAGCTTTCTACTTGGCTCATCAACTACTTATGGATGACAAGTCTGACGTGATTATCTTGGTTTTTCTTGAAAGATCGCTTCAGAGTTCCAAGTATCTAAGACTTCGAAAGAGACTCTGCAGAGGCTCTGTCTTGGAATGGCCCAAAAACCCTCAAGCCCAGTATTATTTTTGGCAGTGTTTGAGGGAACGCATTGGCTACAGAGAACCATACACAGTATAACAGACTCTTCAGAGAGACTCTATAGTTGACTATGTCTTTTTATAGCAACATAGCATGCTAAAAAATATATTATTGTAAAATACTAATGAAATAACCAAAATACATATTCTTATTCATGGCAGCTGATATTAATAAGGAATTATATGTATAACAATTAACACAATTTTTTACTGATAAATGATGACTATGCATGTGCTGGGCGAAATGCAAAATAAGATTAAATATGTACTGAATTACTGAGGAACACAAATGTAAAAGTCACTTTTCCTTTTGTAATCTGTTATGTGTTATGACACTGTTGTCCATTCCTAACCATTAATAATGGTATAGTCTATCAACTGTATTTCTGTGTATATATATATACACTATGGTTTTTGTGTTAATGTGAATCTGTAGACATTTTAAAAAAGTGCTGCCATGCTTGCTTACACTACTACATCAGATCATATTAGTGGAACTCCTGTAAACATTACAATGTCATGCACTTATTTGTTACATTATAATTTAGACATTTAAATTAACCGTTCAGTATTCAAGACACATACAACAGAATACAATACAGAAAGCAAGTAAAATACTTTATTTTGGTCAATGGTACCTGGAGTTTTCAATAGCGGTTGTCTAAAATATCAGTAAAATATAGTAGGCTCTTAGTTATTGTTATTTTATTAGCCACTGTATTTTTACATTGAACTACATGAAAATAAAAAAGGAATAACTGAATAACATATTGTCGCAGGCTGGTGAGTGGATAGAGGCCCAGAGACAGTCTGGAGTTCAGAAAAATAACTATTTTATTATAAACACAAAAATGAAAGGGCACAAGGGTCAAAACAAAGCGATTTAAACACAAATAAAGCAAAAATACACTTACAAAAATAAAAGTTTCCAGGCTGGGCAATGCCTTCACTGGATTCAAAACATTCAAAAATCACACACACCAAAACACCAACCTGCTTCCTCAGCTCCCTCTTCCTAAATGAAAAGCAGAGGCCTCCTTTTATGTCAGGTGGCTGGGCACTGATTGATCATTAATTAAACTAATCATCTAATCAACCCCAGCCACCTGAACACAATGAACCCAGGCAGGTAGGGGAATTTAACCCCATCCCTGCCAATTTCTAAAGAGCAGAGCTGTGCTCTGCCACACATATATATTTCATATATATTATGCATTTGGCAGAGTGCCTCTTTGGAATATATTTAGACAGTTTACAAGTGTTTCATGAATACCAGATTGATATTTTTCATTACATCTTGAAGAAAATGTCCCAGTGTATCTTTATAATGTTGAGTTGATAATGGGACATGGAGTGGACAGTAAATGTTTTGTTTTTTGTTTTTTTGTTTCACAGTGCTGGGAGCAAAGCCAAATTTGCAACTCTGACCTTGAGAAGTTATATATTGCTTATTCACAGTATAGTGCTTTCTTTTAACAGTTTCAATAACATGTAAATAAGTAACAACTGAAATTCCTGTTTAAAACTTTGAAGTGAAAATTGTAAGGAAATTAATCAAGGTAAAACTATGCAATAAACAGTTCTAAATTATAATATACATATTATAATGCTGCCTGTATAACTATAGGAGCTACTATCTACATGTATTAGATAGTATTCAACCTCTACTGAAGATAATAACTCATTAAGTACCAAATAACATTTTCTTTGAAAAACTCAGACCACAAGCTGTATTTATGCAATTTGATAAAATTAATATTTTCTAATAACATTTTAAATTAATATTTCTTCACAATATTAATATTCCTTAGTTTTGGCTACAAACTGCTGCATTTCTGTTTTGAGGAAAGTCAAGTAAGACCTGCCCATAATCAGACCAGTGAAATGTCATGTTGGTTATGAAGCTCAATACATAGCAAATGGAGATTTAGCATCACTGTGGGAAGGAAAACAGCAAGAATGTGTCATTTTTAAACTTCAGTTTCTTATTTTATATTGAGGAGTGTGGCAAAATGGCTGGTGATTGTTAACAGGTGTAGAGGTGATGCAGTGCTGAAATAATCACATACAATTGTAATCCAGTAGGAAAGTGGTTTTAATTATAATCTGGGTCTGGCGACAAAATAATAAATCCTAGCAATACACAACGATGTGTACTGCAAGGAGATAACAACAGGGTTACAATCCCAAACAACAATCACAGGCTTATCTTCCCCACAATAATACGACGCACGGTCACCAATCCTAGGTGGGTGTGGTCGTGCTCGTGGTAGGTGATAAACAATGTTATTTCGTGACTATTGGTGTAATGATGATCTGGCTTGTACTGACCAAAGCAACAGCTCCGGATACGTGTTAGCTGTCTGGTGGTTCAATAACCACAGACAGTTACTAACAGACAATACAAACAAACACAACACTGACGAATGTTCTTTTACGTTTCTCCTATTATTTCTCCAGCAGTCACTACTGCAGCTCTTTCTCAGTCCTTCCAGGTTAAAGCGCAAACCCAAGTGAAGGAAAAGATTAGCGTTTCTCTGGTCACTTTTATACTACCCCCCATGATCTCTTGGTAAACGATTTCAGCTGTGTCTTTTGCTTGCAGCTGCTACCTCGTTTACCTTCCGGGTCAATATGTTCCTGCAACTCTCGCTTCCATCCAGGCTGACTGACTTCCTGACCTCGGAAACAAACTGTCAGGCCACCCTGTCCAGATACTTCTCCTTTTGCTATTTAGCACCCTCACAGGAGATTTACAATCAGAACTCATTGTATTTCTATCACAGGAGTC
>NC_054542.1:30871883-30914383 GCF_017654505.1 Polyodon spathula
TCTGCATTTAATGGGCATTCGTCACTTATTCTATTTATACTGCAAGACTAACATTTAATAATAAAAACAAAAAGAAGCGAGTAGATTTAATTGTATTTTTATCTTCATAAAATTTAAAATATTAAAACACAAAAGATAAACTCTGTTTTTTATGCAAGGCCCTGAACGGTTTCCAGTTAAACGGTGAACGTTCTCTGTGTTGCTACTCTGGCTGTTGGCTGTGAACACAAACACAGTGTGTTTAAATTAAAAATTAAATCGGCTTTAATTTCTGAAAGAGCGGGGAGATTTAAGTCACTCACAGTTTGATTGAGTATACACAATAACTCAGATAGTCATTTTTAAAGTAGCAGCATAGAAAGAATAACTCAAAATACAATAATATACACAGTAATGAATCTCAATTACCATAAATAAAGCATAAGAATATAATCAATAAATAACAAAAATATACATGCAGAACTGCCAAGTAATTTAGCCATTCTTGACTCATCAACTAAGAGGACTGTCACAGAGATGGCAGAAGCGGGCAGCGTCAGACCCTGGAAGGCTTGAAATACACAACAGACAGGATGAAATGAAATGATGATGGCGCCTGCTTGCGCCGGTTTATTGTAAAATAAAAGGGTTGAACAAACAAAAAACAACAGGACACGGCACTTTACTGCCAAAATAAACATACAAACAAAAACGGATTAACACTTAAAAAAAACGATGAGCAGATCGACAGACTAACAAACACGATGAGTTAAATAAAGTATCGTGCCGGTCCCACCAGCACGCAATAGCAATTGAAATTGTAACTCTATTTGGTTTCTCCTCCTCTCTCCCGTTCTCCACTCACCGAACACCCAACCCCGGGTGGGTGAAAACATGTTGCTTTTATGCAGCTGTACCAAGACTCGATTGCTAATCAATCATTCAATTGGAGTCTCGGTACAACTGCACGTGAATTAATAAAGTGCAATTCCCTGTGCTCACATATTACTTTTTACTTGCACATAAAGTGCTGTGCAATCCTCGTGCCTAAATACAAATATATATTTTAAATACTTGTGTTACACAGACCCATTTATATCCTGTGTACCAATGACTATACACCAACATTTAACAAACCACATGCAACATAACAGATAATATACACAGGGGCAGGCACTTTGTCACAGGACTTATAAATTAAATAGCTTTCTGTGGCACTCCGTACATTTAATAACACACAGAAAATAAAGGGTTGAACAAAAACAGCACATGGCACTTGAGTCCAAAATAAACAAACAAAATGGACAGTGGACAAACAGACAAACAAACACAATGAGTCAAAGCACTTAGTTACTTTTTCTTTTGTTTAGTTTTTAATTCTCTCCTTTTAAAAGTATTTTAAAAAGAGCACATTAAGTGTGCTACATATTACACTTATATTATGGGGTGTGGCAGTGTGCTTCCCCCATGTGTGTATTTTGTGTAATATGTTGCGTGTGGTGTGTTACTGTTAGTGTATAGATATTGCTGCATGGGATATAAATGGGTCTGTGTAGCACGAGTGATTTAAAATATATAGCTGTATTTAGGCACGAGGATCACTTCACATGCATTTAAAGTATTTAATAATATGTGAGCACAGGGTTGCACAAATTAGTTCATGTGCTGGGATTCATATGAATAATTGAATCCCAGCACAACAGTGTGTGTGTGTGTGTGTGTGTGTGTGTGTGTATATATATATATATATATATATGCATGCACGTTTCACTCACTCAGGGTTGTGTGTTTGGTGAGTGGAGAACAGGTGTGGAGTGGAGTGGAGAGGATAGAATTAAAAAACTAAACGAAAGAAAAAGTAAAAGTAAGTTGTTTTGACTCGCTGCGTTTGTTTGTCTGTGTGTCCACAATCCATTTTTGTTTGTCTGTTTATTTTGGCCTCAAGTGCTGGGTGCTGATTTTGTTCAACCTTTTATTTTCTGTGTGTTATGAAACATACTGAGCGCCCCAATGTCTCAGTTTCACCTGCCAGTACTGTCTGAATGGCATTCCACTTCATTATTAAGCAACCTAGCTATAACACTGGTATATAAGCACTTGTAAAAGAAAAAAGAAAAAAACCACAGAGACTACAATGCACCTGGCTGGAATCAACTTCCTGCAAAATGAATATTTAGAGGATGTCTTGTGGGGTGTAAATTACCTTGCTTGTTTATCGTGATGCACTGTCAACGTTGTAAAATACATCTTCTTTTCTATGTGGATCAGAAGACGGTAAATGAAAAAGCTAGGCAAAATTAAATTGTTGTTTCAAATGATGATATATAACTTGTCTCTGGTACAATGCTAATAATTAAAAAAGCAAACCTATTTTTGTAACTCTAAAGCAGTTTTATTGCCAAAATAATATTTCAGTTTATTTTTCTTTTTAATTTTCTTCTGTAAGTTACATGTAGATTTGCAGAAAGTCAGATAGGAGAGAAACTTAATTGGTGTTTGGTGTGTGTTAAAGATTGTGCTCTGTAACACCTGTAAGTTGGATAAAGGCGCCTGCTAAATAAATAATTAATAATAATGATAATTACACCAGGGGGTTTTCCTAATGCTTTGTATTCACCCACAGAGGCACAGGTGTCCAAATAACTTTTCCTTATCTATTTTTTTCTGCCTTACAAAAAAAAAAGTGTTGTGTACTGCTTAGTACTTGGTAAATGTGAAATACTGTTTTAATATCCCATTTAATTTTTATTAAGGCCTCACCCATTTAAATAGTGCCATTAAATGCTAGGTATGGGGAGATGTTGTAATTACTGGTAAATCTTTATATAAAGTGCAACCAAAACGTTTTGTTTGAAGCGGTACCTTTCAGAGCTCCTCGAACAGTTTGTCTTTCTTTCCTTTGTTAGGTTGTCACCTTCCTTGTACTGTTCGGGCTTGCTTCTGAGCTCCTTGCCCTGCAGTGGGTTTCCAGGACACTTCCATGCGAAGTCACTGTGAAGAGCAATAATACTTCAATACTTTTCGACTGTAGTGCTCGACGACTCATCCAAGTGCCTAATGAAATTAACAGGAATGCCACTAGCCTGAAACTTTCAGAAAATAGAATACATCAAATTTCAAATCAGTCCTTCTACAATTTGAGAAATCTTACATTCATTGACCTTAACTGGAACCATCACACAGGAGGGATTTATATTGCAAACAGGACATTCTTTTCCTTGACAAGACTACAGGTATTACTTTTAGATGGAAATTTGCTTTGGAAAGTACCAGAAGGTCTCCCACCTGGACTGAAAATTCTAAGTCTAAATGCAAACCACATTTTTAACATCACTAATGAGGACTTCACTGGTGTGCCAAATGTAACTGAGATTCATTTGGACAAAAACTGTTACTATGGTAACCCTTGCAATATTTCTTTCTCTATTGAGAAAGGAAGCTTTTCACATCTTACTAGTTTGAAAGTGTTATCATTGAACTATAACAACCTATCCCACGTACCCCAAAATCTGCCAACGTCTTTAGTGAAACTATATTTAAGTTTGAATAAAATACAGCATGTTGATCAATATGACTTCCAGAACTTAACTGAACTTCAAGTTCTTGACTTATCTGGCAATTGCCCCAGGTGTACTAATGCCCCATTTCCTTGTGAAGTTTGTAAGAATCCTGCCTCAGTTGAAGTACATCCTTATGCTTTTCAGAACCTTCGGAAACTGGAAGAACTAAGCCTTTCTGGTAACTCTCTCCGTATATTGAACAGCAACTTGTTCCAAAACTGCTCAAACCTAAAATTTTTACATCTTTCCTTCAACTACTTAGTCAGTGAAATAGCTAGAGGACACTTTCTCAGTAATTTACCACACCTGGAAGTGATCGATTTATCCTTTAACTTTGAAGAAAAGTCCTATCCCAATAGCATCTGTCTTTCGGAAAACTTTTCAAAACTAACGTCCCTCAGAGCCTTACACATTGAAGCCTATGTGTTCCAAACCATTGTTAAAGGTTCTCTGGACCCTCTCAAAAACCTAAAAAATCTGTCGGTGCTGAACATGGGTACAAACTTTCTTAAGCATGTAAACTTTGTCGAGTTTCAAAAATTCTTTAACCTGTCATTGATATATTTGTCAGAAAACAGACTGACATCCCAATCCAGTCCAAATGAAAGCATGTATGATAAGGTTAGTGATGAGAAGGTTTTATATAAAGTAGAAGGTTACAAGCATGACATGAATGGTCACATTGTGCACAGGGATAAGGACTATCGCTTTTCAAACCCACATGTTAAGCAGGAGTGCCTTGTCTATGGTCAGGCATTGGATCTCAGTAAAAACAATATTTTTTTCATTTCCCCCAAGCAGTTCCAAGGCTTTGAGAAAACCACATGTTTAAATCTGTCTAAAAATGCTATTGGTGATGCCTTGAATGGCACTGAGTTTATCCACCTTCCTAACCTCAAGTACTTGGATCTGACTTATAATAAGATTGACCTGGCCTATGACTATGCTTTTGCAGAGTTACAGCAACTGGAGGTGTTGGATCTAAGCTACAATTTGCATTATTTTGTTGTGGCAGGAGTCACCCACAATCTGAGTTTTCTAAAAAACCTTCAGTTTTTAAAAGTGCTTAACTTGAGTGGGAATGAAATTTATACTTTAACAAACAAGGAGCTGATCAGCAAATCCCTAAAAGAGCTGCAATTCCAAGGCAACCGACTCGATATCTTATGGAAGGGAGATGACAACAGGTATATCACACTCTTCAAAAATCTTTTGAATTTAACATATCTTGATATATCCTACAATAGACTTAAAAGAATACCATCCAACGTGTATTGTAGTTTGCCATCCAACTTAACTGAGCTCTATTTAATTGGTAATGGCCTCCAGTTTTTTGACTGGGAGAAGCTCACTTATTTTAACCAACTTGAGGTTCTAGCTCTTAGAGACAATAGTTTGACATACGTCACTGAGAAGCTCAGCAGTTACACAAATACTCTTAGGACACTTGACCTGAGTCATAACAAGATTACTCAGCTCTCTGATGGCTTTCTCCAACAAGCAAGTAGCCTTCAGCACCTTTATTTAAGTCACAACCACCTGAAGCTTATAAACCAGTCAACCTTCCTATCTGGGCCAAACAATTATCTGAAAAGATTACATCTGGAAGGAAACCCATTTCAGTGCACCTGTGATATTTTGGATTTCATTTTGTGGATAAAATCAAACGATGTTGCTATACCACGTCTGGCCACAGATGTCAACTGTGCAACGCCTGAAGATCGAAAAGGAAAGGGCATCATAACCTTTGAGCTTTCTGAATGTGAAAACGACATCACATCAGCCATATTGTGTTTGTTTTCATTCTTTGTTATTACGCTCACGATGGCGGTAGCTGTTATAAAACATTTATTTTACTGGGATGCTTGGTATTTTTATCATTATTTTAAGGCAAAGGTGAGGGGCTACCGATCCCTTGAATCAACAGATAATGTCTTTGATGCCTTTATTACATATGATACCAAAGATCCAGTCGTATCAGACTGGGTTCTGAATAATCTCCGAATCAAGTTAGAGGACAAGGGAGACAAGGCTTTGCTAATATGTTTAGAAGAAAGGGACTGGCAGCCAGGGGTACCTGTCATAGACAACCTTTCTCAAAGTATCCGACAGAGCAGGAAGACTGTATTTGTGCTGACTGACAGCTATGCGAAGAGTGGGAACTTTAGAATAGCCTTTTACATGGCGCACCAAAGACTAATGGATGACAATGTGGATGTGATTGTGCTCGTTTTACTGGAGCCTGTGTTACAGCATTCTCGGTTTCTGAGGTTAAGGAAAAGGTTATGCAGAAGCTCCATTTTGGAATGGCCAACAAACCCCCATGCTGAAGTCTGGTTTTGGCAATGCCTGAGAAATGTGATCAAAGTGGACAATTGTGTGCTGTATAACAATCTCTATTCAGGTTACTTCACGGCTCAGTAAGTTTGTAGATTCCTGAGTATGTCACACCCTCTGAATGATACAGTGGAAACTCACAGGAAGTATGCATGTAACTTTGAAAATCCATTTTTCTGTTATTGATTTATGTCTTATATTTCAGTTTTTCAGCTGGGGAAAAAAAATAATATATACTTGTACTGTAAATCAGTCTGTAAAAAACTAGTCATTGGCAGAATCAGGTCCAAATAATGTTTGTTCTTAAGCATTTAACCATAACCTGACTTTGAATCCAAAAGCCTAAAATTAAAATATCAAACCAGTACCAATTGCCCAGAAAGGCAAGACTGACGGCCAAAACCAAGCAAGTTAAAATTGTGATGCTTGCCTGCTTATCTGTTTTCTCTTCTAATAAAATGTTGTTTAAATCACGTGACTTGTCCTGACTGAATATTTGTATTATCTGTATGTCTGTGTACAACTGCATAATGTGACAGGACAAACTAAATAAAGTGGACAGACCAGCTTCAGATTGCTAGTGTTTGGAATGTATAAATGCAAACTACTGCATGCACACAGGAAGGGAATGTTGTTTATGACTCTGTGTTAAAGTGAATGTTTCTCTCTTAGCCATATTGTATATTGTTATCATTAACATGTCATATAAGTTTCACTGTGGAGATGAAATTGGAGAAGTAAATGCTTCCTGTTTGCAAGGAAAAGGATATGTTAACTCTGCAGTTTATTTAAAGGAACGTGGGAATATTGCATGCATACAAACACACATTAGTATCACAGTATAACTGCTTTAAAATGATAAGTTGACAACATTGTCTAATTTATTTATTTGCAAAATAGAATGAACTGCAGGTAAAAAAAAAACAAACAAACAAAAAAAAATGTCTACATGGCTACGAGAACAATATACCATGGTATATTTTGATAGGGCACTTCATGTATCTGTTCTGCTGTGCACAGCTCAATTCACTTGGGTGACATGTGTATTACATAAAAATCTATGAGAGGTTGTTTAATTAAAAAGCTGAAATCCTGTGGTACATTACGTGTGATGATACATTTTATGTGAAGCATAGCATATCCATAGAGAGAAAAAAATGCATACAAAATGTTATGTATTTGATAAATTACTACTAGTATTGAGAAGACTGCATTCTCTGTACCCATAACATATAGTAAATGCTGCTGAATATGAATTATTTTGCAGTATATGAATTCTACTGAATACCTGCAGTATACTTAACTGCATCATACCATAACTGTAAACTGTATTATTTGTTATTGAACTCTGCAATAAATGGAAGTATAAGAATGGTTAAAATTGTGATATTATAATTTCCTTTCAATTCAAAGATGACCAGCAACAATACTTTTGGGATATGCCTGTGTGAGGCGAGAGTGTATTAAATGGAATGTCCAGACAGTAATTTATGTGTACAGAAATAAAATTTATTTTTATTTTCTATACACAACAAAATAATTAAATAACAAAAGAAAACAAAATGGTGTGAGGGAAGGAGTGCAGGGGTGAAATCCAAAACCGATCGTGATAACTCGTCTTTTATCGTCTTCGTGGTAAACCATACATAAACAAAAAAAGACAAAAGAAATGTTAGTGTTTTTTTTTTTTTTTTTTAAATCCCGCTGCACCAAACCAGTCTCTGCCCCCACCCGTTACTCCTCCTATTTTACTTTCGGACCAACCCCGAACACAGTAGTACGTTGCCTTTAGTATGTTATGTCCCGCCTCTGTAGTCAGTGGAACACCAATCCCCAACTGACACGTGTCCTTATCCTTCACTTGACTCCAGTGGCTGGAATTTACATACTCGTACTTCTGCCCCTCACCAAGGTGCCGCCCCTCAAAAGATGACTTTTGCCATGGTCACGAGATCTTGGTAAGGGAAGTCCCGAGTTGGTTTGATGCCATCTACTGTCGGGAGGCTGAATCACAGACCGAAATCCCTTTGACTCATCATAGCCTGCCACAGGTCAGGTATTTATTGAGTATTTTATGTCAGAGCTGCCGATAGGCCCCTTCCGGGGAGTGAAGTCCTCGGTTCCTCCGTCGTCACTCCGCGGAGATCACGTTCTTTTGCTAGGCTAGGTAAGTATAACTAACCTCTCCAGTTGTGTGATCTGTATGAAAGAGCTCTTACTTTGTGGTTGTTGCCCTCCAATTTTTTGCTGGAAGTCAACTTGCCACTTCCCCGGAATCTGAACTATAAACGTGTGCATGGCCCAAAAAAACTACCTTACCCTTCAACTTCTGCTTTGTATGTGAGTGTGTTGTTTTCACTGCTTTGCAGTTTAAAAAAAAAAAAAAAAAAAAAAAAAAAAAACCCACCAAAGTGTGCTTCCTCCACTGGGCCTGTTTCCAGCCCACTGTCAAATAGATTCCACGGATACATTAACCCAGCCACCTAGGTGTGTTGGGTTGTAAAATAAAATTAAAAAGTCTCTTTCTTTTTAATTGCTGTCTGTAGGCTGTGCTCCACTCCACTGTAGGCTACGCACTGTCCTGTTGTGTGACTGCATGCGGTCCAGATTAGACACCCGGCCCAGTGCCCTCGGTGCTTACGCCCTTGGTGCTCAGTGCCCTCAGTGCCCTCAGTGCTTTTTCGCCCTCGGTGCTTAAACACACTGTGCCTCTGTGCCTCGATGCCTCGGTGCCTTGCACTCTCTGACACTCAGAACCGGACAGACTCCAACTGTGGGTCTGGCCCCTTTACGGGACCGTCTGTCCGCCTTAGGGCTCTCAGACTCAGTTGTCAGTACACTGCAGAATAATAGGCCCCCCTCCACAAGATCATTGTACGCCTATAAGTGGAGGTCTTTTCAAAATTGGTGTATGACCAGAGGTCATGACCCCATCTATTGCCCTATGGCATAATTTTACAATTTCTGCAAGACCTGCTGAAAGTGTACCTAGCAGCCATATCTGCATGCCATATCCCCATTGATTCAGTGTCCCCAGGCGCTCATTTCCTGGCGACACGTTTTTTTAAGGACACTCTGCAGTTATGACCTGCTAGAAAGGATGTGCTCCTTGAGTGGAGTCTAGACATGGTACTGAAGGCTCTCCCTAAGGCCCTGTTTCAGCCTATACATTCAATAGAATAGAAACATCTCTTTTATGAAGACAGCCTTTTTGCTAGCCATCACCTCTGCTATACGGGTTAGTGAGCTACAGGCTCTGTCAGTGCACAGTACCTGTATGCGTATTTGCGATGATGGAAACAGGATATCGTAAAGCACAAACCCTGCTTTCTCCCCTAAAGTGGTTACAGCTTTCCACTTGAATCAATCAGTGGACCTAGAGGCTTTCCATCCCCCTCCTTTTTCTTCAGAGGAGGATCAGAGATTTGTCAGGCATTGAGAGGTTATGTGGATATGACGCGTTCTGTGTCTGTCTGACCAGCTCTTCGTCTGTCATGGTGATAGGACCCTGGGTCAAGTCCTCTCAAAGCAGTGACTGTCCAACTGGATTGTGGACAAAGTCTGAACTGAATTCACCAATGCTGATCTACCTCCACCTGGGAGAGTGGCCGCACACACTGCTAGAGGATTTGCTATGTCATGGGCCCTCTTTAGAGGAGCCTCATTGACTGATATTTGTACTGCGGCTAGCTGGGCTAGTACACATACATTCACCAGGTTCTACCAACTTAACATGGTAGATTCCTCAGTACCTTCATTAGGCACAAGGGTCCTTGCGGTTGCACACTCACACCACGTTCATGTTGGGGTAACAAGATAGTCTGGCGGTAGCGAGACGCCCCTCGTCTGCTGTCTCCACTCATGCTCCCTCACAACAGCATTGATATACTTTCCCAAAAGTATTGTTGTTGGTCGTCTTCGAATTGAAATGGATGTAACCCCGGTTGCCTGAAAGAAAAGACGACCAAACAACCTTGCGAGGTTGCATCACTCGCATTCGCGGGTTCAATGCAAAAGAGGACGTGATCTCCATGGAGCGGCTACTTATTCCCTCATCAGGCGGGACCGAGGACATCACTCCCAGAAGGGGCCTATCGGCAGCTCTGACATAAAATGCTCAGTAAATACCTAACCTGTGGCAGGCATATTGTTGTTGGTTGTATTCTCTTTCAGGGAATCGGAATTACATCCGTAATCATTTTTCCATGTCTTTGAGTACAGTCTGTATCATCGTACTGTTATTTCACAAATAGCATAAAAATGGCAACATGTCTTACCATTTACAACACACACAAATCAGTGGAGATATTTGTGTATCTCTGGTGACATGGTCTCTTTTTTTATTAATTCATTTATATGAATGTTTGTATATTGCTCTCCCCATGTTAATTAGTTCTGATAGTCATTGGACATTAGATGCAACACACAGTGAAATAAAGACATTGCATAGCAATTTCCTTATTTATACATTACATTACCTATCAAATAAAAATACATTTTATTTATGCAAATATTTTAAAATAATTAGATACACCACCTATTGAATTGTATACCAGTGATGTGCTTCACTTTGTGAACCTGTATCAGAAAGTATACATGCGAAAACAGATACATGGACCTTTGAAGCTGTTTCATTTCTAATAACATTTAAACAAGTGCTGTGTTATGAAACCCTTACCAAATGCTTTACCAGAATCAGGAAGAAGAGCACCAACTGTGTAAACTGCTATTCTGACAGAATCGAGTAAAAAAAAAAAAAAAAAAAAAAAAAAACTCTCTCATTTAGAGTTTACCATTTCACTAAAGGATCATTCACCCAAAAGGTAACAAGGCTTGTTCATGGCAAAAAAAAATGAAATGTACTTTTTCAGCCTGATTGGGTCGAGGGGTCAAAAGTTATAGAGGGATCAACATTTGATTGATTTTTGGAACCCCCCACCAACCTTTAATCGATTTTTAACTCAAAAACTATTTGAGCTAGAGACTTGTTAGGTGCTTTTTATCATTAAAAATTGCATGAGGAACCCATAAATGACTTAAAAACAAATAAGTAACGTTAACCCTGAACAAAGATTGTGACCTTTGGGAAAAACCCCAATAATAACAATTTGAAAAAATATGGAAAGGTCAAAATCAAGACCCTTCTATAACTTTTGACCCCTTGACCCGATCAGGGTTTGTGGTTTTTTAGTTTTTTGCCATGGACAACCCTGAGTGGTTTAAATCGGAGATGGTACGTTGTGAAATACAATATTTTTGGGGTGCTTTGCCAAGAAATGACTTAAACATTAGCATCCTAGCAGAAGAAAAAAGTAATTGTCTTCCATGTGAACGTGTAAGCATGTGCTGAGGAGCATGTGCTGAAGATGCAAAAATAGTTTGCACTGACACTTTTTTAGAAGTATATTTATATATTTTTTTAAAAATAATTTGTATAATAGCGCTAAAGTTAAGATAAGGCTAAGATATTCAGAAACACGTTCTTACAAGAATGAAAGATCTACTGTAACATTTGGAGCAGAGGTTTTATTTAAAATAAGTGTCCTCAACAATGTTACTGTTTTCAGTTTAGCCTTCAGTATGCACACTACTGTCCAGAGAAACCGGGTCTTTTGTTGACTTTTGTTACATTTCAATACAAAACCTTTGAAATGCGACAGTTTTTGGCAGACAAGATTAAAAGATGGCAAAAATACTACACTCCGATTACACTATTTGGCACAGCGCCTGGACAAAAAAAAATTAAGCCTGAAAAATAAGAGCAGCGTGAACATACTTGGATGATGTGCGACTCTAAGGTGTATTTACCATGTACTCAAAAGCGATTTTGAGTGCTCAGAGGGATAGAAATTTACAGATAATAGCTACAAGGATTGCCGAACAAGAGAAGAACAAAACCAGAAACAAGCAGGACAGTATCACAACATGGTAACAAGACAGACGGAGCATTCTGAAAAACAATGGTACTCACGTCCATATGTTTTACCCAACTAAGGTATTCGGTCCATTAGATTTCACTGTAAATAAATCCAGTATATGTTGCTGAGTTCTGCAAAAAAATAAAAAAATCTCAGTAAAATATTAAAACAAACTACGTCAATTTGCATTTAAGTTTCTATGGCCTTACTTTGTATTGAAACCGTTTTTTTCTTTCTTTTCTTTGCTAGGTAACTGTACTCAACCACAAGATATTCTTCTCCCTCATTCTGTGCTGGTTTGCTTCGAACCCTCTAGCACTGAGGTGGGTTTCCAGGACACTTCCATGTGATGTCACAGTGACCAATAACAACACGTTTATTCATTTTGACTGTAGTGCTCGGAGACTAAGGGAAGTGCCTAAAGACATTACCTGGAATGCTACTAGCCTGCAACTTTCACAAAATGAAATACTCCTCTCGAATCTGTCTTTTCACAATTTGAGAAACCTCATCAATATAAGCCTCAACTGGAGCCTTCAACAAAAAGGGAAACCTATTTCAAAGGGAACTTTCTCCACTTTGACAAAACTACAGGTGTTGTTTCTGGATGGTAATTCTCTTTATCAGATGCCTGACGGTCTCCCACCTGGACTGAGAATATTAAGTTTAAATTCAAACAGCTTATTGTCAGTCAGTAAAAAGAACTTTTCAGGTGTGCCAAACCTTACAGAAATCTCTATAAACAAAAACTGTTACTATCGGAATCCCTGCAATGGTTCATTTTACATAGAGAATGGAAGCTTCTCACACCTTATCAATTTAAATGACTTATCACTGTCCTACAACAGCTTACCCCAAGTCCCCAGAAACCTGCCATCTTCTTTAGTGAAACTTTATCTCGGTTCAAATAAAATACAGTATATTGGTGAAAATGACTTGTGGGGTCTATCTGAACTGCAAATTCTTGACCTGTCCGGTAATTGCCCCAGGTGTGAAAATGCTCCCTTCCCTTGTGAGCCTTGCCCTAACAAAGCCCCAATTGATATACATGCATATGCTTTTCGTAATCTTAGGAAATTGCAAACACTGCATCTGTCTGGGAACTCTCTGCAATATCTACAAAGCACATGGTTTGAAAACTGCCCAAATCTCAAACATCTCTTCCTTTCCTTCAACTATTTAATGAGCGAAATCGCTCAAGGGGGCTTCTTAAACAGTTTACCTCATGTGGAAATGCTTGATTTATCCTTTAATTACAAAATAAAGGAGTATCCTCAGAAAATAAATCTTTCCTCCAATTTTAAGAAGTTGGAGTCTCTCCGTGTTTTACATATTGAAGGATATGTGTTCAGAGAAATTGATCAGGGTGACCTGGGTTCCCTCTACAACTTAACAAATCTAACTGTGCTGAACCTGGGAACAAACTTTGTCAAACGCACAAACTTAAAAGAGTTTCAAAATTTCTTTAATTTGAAACTGATATATTTGTCAGAGAACAAGCTATCACCTGATTCAAGAGGAAATGACTTATTTTATGGGACAGCTAATGAGGGAAATGAGGTGTTCAGCAGCCCATCAGTGAATAATCAAGGCAGCTATATCAATAAGGACGATACAGGGAGTAACTACCACTTATCTCATTTACTTGTTAAGCATGAGTGCTTTGTCTATGGTCAAGTATTGGATCTATCTTTGAATAACATTTTTTTTATCGCCCCTGAGCAGTTCAAAGGCTTTGAGAACATTTCATGTCTTAATCTTTCAAGCAATGGGTTTTCAGATGCTTTGAATGGCACTGAGTTTATCCACCTTCCTAACCTCAAGTACTTGGATCTGACTTATAATAAGATTGACCTGGCCTATGACTATGCTTTTGCAGAGTTAGAGCAACTGGAGGTGTTGGATCTAAGCTACAATTCGCATTATTTTGTTGTGGCAGGAGTCACCCACAATCTGAGTTTTCTAAAAAACCTTCAGTTTTTAAAAGTGCTTAACTTGAGCTGGAATGAAATTTATACTTTAACAAACAAGGAGCTGATCAGCAAATCCCTAAAAGAGCTGCAATTCCAAGGCAATCGACTCGATATCTTATGGAAGGGAGATGACAACAGGTATATCACACTCTTCAAAAATCTTTTGAATTTAACATATCTTGATATATCCTACAATAGACTTAAAAGAATACCATCCAACGTGTATTGTAGTTTGCCATCCAACTTAACTGAGCTCTATTTAATTGGTAATGGCCTCCAGTTTTTTGACTGGGAGAAGCTCACTTATTTTAACCAACTTGAGGTTCTAGCTCTTAGAGACAATAGTTTGACATACGTCACTGAGAAGCTCAGCAGTTACACAAATACTCTTAGGACACTTGACCTGAGTCATAACAAGATTACTCAGCTCTCTGATGGCTTTCTCCAACAAGCAAGTAGCCTTCAGCACCTTTATTTAAGTCACAACCACCTGAAGCTTATAAACCAGTCAACCTTCCTATCTGGGCCAAACAATTATCTGAAAAGATTACATCTGGAAGGAAACCCATTTCAGTGCACCTGTGATATTTTGGATTTCATTTTGTGGATAAAATCAAACGATGTTGCTATACCACGTCTGGCCACAGATGTCAACTGTGCAACGCCTGAAGATCGAAAAGGAAAGGGCATCATAACCTTTGACCTTTCTGAATGTGAAAACGACATCACATCAGCCATATTGTGTTTGTTTTCGTTCTTTGTTATTACGCTCACGATGGCGGTAGCTGTTATAAAACGTTTATTTTACTGGGATGCTTGGTATTTTTATCATTATTTTAAGGCAAAGGTGAGGGGCTACCGATCCCTTGAATCAACAGATAATGTCTTTGATGCCTTTATTACATATGATACCAAAGATCCAGTCGTATCAGACTGGGTTCTGAATAATCTCCGAATCAAGTTAGAGGACAAGGGAGACAAGGCTTTGCTAATATGTTTAGAAGAAAGGGACTGGCAGCCAGGGGTACCTGTCATAGACAACCTTTCTCAAAGTATCCGACAGAGCAGGAAGACTGTATTTGTGCTGACTGACAGCTATGCGAAGAGTGGGAACTTTAGAATAGCCTTTTACATGGCGCACCAAAGACTAATGGATGACAATGTGGATGTGATTGTGCTCGTTTTACTGGAGCCTGTGTTACAGCATTCTCAGTTTCTGAGGTTAAGGAAAAGGTTATGCAGAAGCTCCATTTTGGAATGGCCAACAAACCCCCATGCTGAAGTCTGGTTTTGGCAATGCCTGAGAAATGTGATCAAAGTGGACAATCGTGTGCTGTATAACAATCTCTATTCAGGTTACTTTACAGCTCAGTAAGATTAATACATATTTGTTTATATTGGAAACAAAATAAACAATAACATTTTGATTAATTTGTGTATGTCACTATTTACCTTTAATTTACTATGGTTGCCATGTGTTCTTCCTGACAAAATATATTGTGCTGAGCTGCTATGAGCATATCTTATAGTAAAGTTTGATACACTAGAATGGTAAGTGTACACAGTAAGTAATATTGGCTTTTTATTTTTATTTTTATTATTCATTCATCGCTACTTCAATATTATCCTAGTGGACAAGGGTATGAGCCAGACTCCATAGCGGCTCTAACAGACATCCTTCAGTTCTGCAAACAACATGGAAACACAGGGCTACAGATCCACAATATTCCACAAGGTGTCAGTGTAGCTTAACAAATATAATCCTCTGTAAAGATTTTAATTCAGTAAATTAGATTCAGGGAAATTGTAGAGGTGAAGTGGGTTCTTATTGAAATAAGCCACTGTTTAAATCATTTCAATAGACACTATTATGTTGCATGATGAGGATAAATTATTGTTGACTTTAGTCGCCAATAGCCTTTTACCTCATTGTCTGTATGAATAGGGGAATTCCAATAAAATAAGTGCTCTGGGGAAACTATTAAGTCAATCAAAACTGATGATGATGTAAACTGGTGTTTCATCAACCTTTTAATCCGTAATAACTTCAGGCTGTTAGCTGTTAATTAAGTTGCTTTAAACAAAACAAAAGCTTGCATTAAAAAGTGGAGGATAACCAATTACAACTGGAAAATCAAGGACCAATGTGTTATGTGTCTTCAGAGACTGGGGGTCATCTCAAATTACTTTATTCAATATGGTCAATAAACCAAAAACTGTGGAGTAGAATGGATTTCCACCCACTACTTATGTTTCACCCTTCTTAATATGGTGACCAGTCTGTAGATGTAGAGGTGATATATGTATAAATAGTTGGCATTAAGTCTTGGCTAAAGTGTGTAAAGTGCTGGATTTCAGTACCGCTATAGAACAAGCCATAGAGAACACACTGGCACAATAAAAACTGGCTCATAGGAGGAGTTGTCATCCAATGCTAAGTGTGCAGGAAACATGAACACTATTTGTAGATGCTCCTGGAAGCGTAGATATTACTGGAGAATTTGACTCTGGACGAATAACATTCCTTTGCAGCGCATATCACATGATTAATTAATTATGAGTGTTAACATCACTGACTGATAATATGCTGAATTAGTGAGCTGAGGCCTCAAGCACAGGTTATTTCTGGCCATGCTAATTAAACATGGGATTTGCACTTAAAAGCTTCAACAGTGCCCTCTATGAGTGAA
This sequence comes from Polyodon spathula, assembly GCF_017654505.1. Lineage (NCBI taxonomy): Eukaryota > Metazoa > Chordata > Actinopteri > Acipenseriformes > Polyodontidae > Polyodon > Polyodon spathula. Next base: position 30,888,341 of record NC_054542.1, read on the forward strand.
TGTTATTGCATCATTCTGTTTTCAAAGGCCTGTTCTGTGCCAATACCAAAATTTGGTACTCTACAAAACTAAATAAGCCAATACATGCTTATTTGTGTGTGCTTGAGTCATGTTTGTTGAATTGCAGCTCAATCTGTTTTGTTTCAAATATGCTGGAAGTCTTCCAAGTAATTAGCTGCAGTACCTGAAAATGAGTAGAATGGTAATAGCAAACAAGGAAATGTGAAGACGAATAACAGAAACCAAGGCATGCTGGATCTGAGCGCAGTAGTTTTGCTGCCAGTAGCATGTGATCAAAATTAAATATCTGGATCTTTTTAGAGATTCCAAAAGTAAATAAATAAATACTAATAATTCAGGTGATTTCTGCCAGTTACCATCTAAAGGAGATTTGTGTGAACACAGCCTCACTCACACCATTTACTGAATTTAAGCTCGATTTTAATTGTACAACACTCCATGTGATTGGTTAACTGTAGTAACTGTAGTAACCCAGACCCATAGCCCAGAGGATAACAGAAACCTAATAGAGTGTCAGAGTGTGAATGAGGAAGCAGGAAACTTGTATATGCATTATTATAATTACTATTATTAAAACTCCAACAATCAACCAGACAGAAGAGGGAAATATGGCATTCGCATTTTCTAAATACATATATAATTACAGAAGAGGTTGAATATCAATGTAATTTTGCAATGGCATTTTGAAAGAATCTCAGTTGAATAGAAATGTGAGTCCCCGAGTGGCTCGCCTGGTAAAGACATGTCTGTGTGGTGTGCAGGGTAAGTCATACAGTCAAAGGAGCACAGGTTCGCATCTTGGCTGCATGAAGTTTCAGTTTTTTGCTGGGAATTCCACACGTAGCTTTATTGGCTTGCTTTCCTGCAGAACAGGGAACCGAAACATCTGGGACTGATTCTCTGCACTGCGCTACAGCTCTACAGCACTACAGCGGTGAGTTCAAGCAGACAACACCAGGGCTGGCCTTTGTCCTCCAGGATGACATCTGCTCATGAGCGTCTGGGTGTAATAAGGGTAAAATAACTGAGTACTAAATTATATTAATTGATGTTTGCTGCACTAAAAACAGAAGTGTAAAAACTAACAGGAATGCAGGCAAGTTCATGCACGCCTCAGAGATGTCCTGCATGGGTTATGCTGTTTCCTTATAAGCCCCTGCTTAAAGTACCAGCTGTTTTGGTATTTCCTGATAAATGAACAGTGTAACAAAAGCACCATTCAGGATAAAAAATAAAAAAAAGTCTGTAATAGAGCTTTAAGATTATTTATGACTACTGCTGCAATCAGTAGAAGACATTGTGAAGTGGAACATTATTGTTGGATATAGCAGTAACATTTTGCTTAAAAACATTCTGCTACTTTATTTTACTGTTTTAGAAATTATACTGTTTTATAAATTATAGAACATATATTTTGGTAAGCCTATATAACCGGAGAATATATTGGTCAGGGCCCACCTGTTGCTGCTCCCTTCTTATGTGATTGAGATATTCCATTCTGAAAGTAACTTGTCAGAACCTGTGAAATCACTGGCAGTCTGTTGTCACAAATATAATGGTCCCCCATACAGTAGTATAAATTTCCTCTACAACACAAAGCTTTTGGATTGAGTCGATCAAAGTACCTTCTAAAACGTTATGAAATGGCTTGGGTGTGAACAGGGCCCTGCTATTGGCTAAACATAATTCCTCATTTATGTAATGTGATGCTGAGTTGCAGTTGTGTCCTCCTATTTACCCATCATAGTGCCATTGAACAACAAAATAAAGATGCTGTAAACGTCTATTGAAACATGACAGAAACAGAACTTAGAGCTGGAATAACGTGGATAAATATATGTTTTTTGGATGTTTAAATTGCAGCAGTCAATAGTTTCAGAAAACATTTCACTCTTCCAGCCCAGATAAGGGACCCCAAACTGGCAAGTATTCTGTGTTTACATGAGTCCGAATATACCTGCTTGGTAGTCTTACAGTGTAATACAAATACAGGTACTTAAACCATTTCTATAAATTAAGCACATCTACCCCCAGTTAGGAGGTTCAAGAACCTGTCATCTGTTTACAAGAATAACAATGACTGGGACTTAGTTTAAACTGATTTCCAATACAATTACATTGTTTCCATTTTAGCCTGCATGTATAACCCAGAGTCAGGGCACTCCTTAAAGCAACTCTTCAGAGATTGAACCACATTGTATTGAGGTTTTGAAATGAGCACTTGGCCATGCAGACTGGGGGCATTCACAGAGAGGTGGGGTGGCACTATGAAAGGCAACTCTAGGGCATTTTTTGATAAATATAATGTTTTTCAATAAGGTCTCTTTCACACCAGTGGCAGAGCGACACAACATCACACAATGCCTTGACAAGCAACCCATCATTTTGGAGCAATGATTTTGATTTGGATATTGGAAAACAAATTCCTGACAGTATAACCTGTATCCCTGCCCCCTGCAATAGTCGGAACCTACAGTAGAGATGAATACATTTTGAAATATGCACTGTATACTTTATAAGAATATGAACATTTACAAATCAAATGCCACCTAATGTCCCCTAAGTTAGGCAGTCATGCCCATTTAAGGCTTAACTTTACCTTTGTAGATTTTCTAAATTGAGGAAGGGGGTGGAGATTAAAACAGTAGATGTTAAATAAGTGAATTCATTGTCAGACATTCTGCATGAGTAAGTAAGTGAGATTTCATCTCCCAGTGTCTTCCCAGCTAAAACATCATAAATAAGTGCCCTCTGTGATATTTTATATATTTTTTTCACAGCTTCCAGAAGACTAAGTGTATATGGCTGTTTTTATGGCTGCTTACATTTTTAAATACTTTTTTTTTTTCTAGACAGAATAATGTCTGTGCTGGATTTTCCTTTAAGAATGACATGTACGTTTTTTGTTTGTTTGTTTATTTTGTTTTTTGGCAAGCTTTCCTTTGTTTAATCTTCCTATCTAGGGCTTTTCAACTGCCATGAGCCTAACACCAATGGGAGAAATAGATGGCGTTATGAAGAGTCCTTAACAAAGGCACAGCAATAATATTGCTAATGATATGATTTATCTTCTTTCTCAAAACATAAATAGCAGCATTGTATTGCTCTATTCACAAAAAGAGTTCTGCCATTTTTTCATTGACTATAGGTGTAGTGGTTTCTATATTGCAAAACTCTGAAAAGTCATGGCTAGACAAACATCCTGTATAGTGCTGTTTTGTTTTATGAACCTTTTCCAGGCCCTCCGATGCTTTCCTTAAAGTTTGCCATAGTAAATTTGCACAACAATTTAGCATCTTTCACTTTCAGGTAACATCCATCTAGTTTAATTTGTGCTTGTGGAAGCTACAGTATCTACTAATTAAATTATGGAATTGCAGAGCTACCTACAGTAAGGTAAATATTAATAAAATAAAGCTGGCATAAATGTTATCTTATATTTTCAATTGAGTGTTTTGAAGTTATGGATGATTGGCCATTACATTCCCTCTACTGTAAGCATTTTTTAAAATTGTAATGCCATATACGGTATTTTTACAGTACTGGTACCATTGATTACCTATATTATAAGGACCACTAATCTTTAAGGTGCTGGTCTTTTCGAACAGGTTTGTTTGACTGCATTAAGAAAATCATTTTTGAAAAGGTACCCAGGAACACCCCAAGAGGGGGAGCTCTGCCTCAAAACAGCAGATGCAGGAATGCAGCAGCAATACGATATCAATTCAGTGGTTATTTACTAAAGAGAAACTGTGGCACAAAAAATTAGTTCACCGTGACTTATCTATCCACTGTATGGTCATGTAAAAATATCAATTTGACATACAGACAGATTGACTGATACCTCCCTATACTCCCAGATTCTGATACACCTCATAACTTCTGCTACAGAATGTCCTTTTGAAGTTTATCATGGACAAATGGTTCTCTAGATATATGTAAAAGTGTGACATACGTTTGCTTGCCTGCACTATATTCGCGGTGGAGATATGCACCCCCCTGCAGAACATAATAAGGTTGTATAGCACTTTAGTGTGGTCATCATGGCGTATTCACCCTGTCACAAAATGTTCATTTCCGGCAATGCTATGTTAATATCAGTGTTATCAGCTTGTGTCTAATGATCAACTTAATAATTATATATTAAGTTGTGCCACATCAAATGGCTTGCCACTTCTGGAATAATTTATTCACGATTATTATTATTATTATTATTATTATTATTATTATTATTATTATCCAGAAAAATGCAGTTTAAAAAAAAAAAAAAAAAAAAAAAAAAACTATATGTGAAAGAGCCACCAGGTGTCGCCTGTGCAAAAGATTTAAAAGAACAGAACACGTTTTTTTATACGTATGTGGCTTACATGCATATCTTAATAGCATGCATGTATATCTTAAATAAAATCGTTTTATATTCTAAAAAAATGATATTACATTACTATATCCACATGAAAACATATTTTGGGGTTTCATTATTTAAAGAGCTGCGTGCTGCATTTTTTAGTTGATCGTGACGTCATGTCTGTTTGATTTGCATATCTCAGAGTATAATAACTGTTCTTCAGCCCTCCGATTTCAGTCCACAGCTGCATCCAGCAACACTTTGTTTCATCGTACGACTGTAAAACTCTGGTGAGCAGTAAAGACTATTATTGTCTTTCTAAATTTATTTCCTTTTTTTTTCAACATTGTTCTCTAAAGGATGCTTTTATTCTTTATGGACTGACATTATGCATTACAAGATATGTCACGTGTTAGGAAAAATATTTCTTTGGCATCACTTAAAAAAAAAAAAAGACAAACGATTTTATTGCTGCTGTCTGCATTCTTTTTGTCTGGGGCTAGGAATGGATTTTACCGATATTTTAATATGCTACTGTAACTCGGTAATATAGCTGGTGTGGAAACATGCCAGTTTAAGACTGATACATTTTTTCTTCTAAAAACATTTTTAAATAGGCAACTTTGCATTTAATCTAATGCTTGGTAAAGTATTGAGAGAAACGTTTGGAAAAGTTTAAATGATTATTATTTTTTCTACAAATGTCCAACTGTATAAATGGTGAACGAATAGATTTGTTTTCTGTGTCAGTCCTGGCTTTGTTGCATTTTTCAAACCTGCGTGATAAGGAAGATGTCGAATAAGGGCGGTGGTTCGCTTGTTCCTCATACTGCGGGCTAAGCGCGGTTTTGCAAGTGTGTGTGAGCGTGTGTGTATGTAAAGAAGAAAGAATGCATGACTGCATCGCTACCTTAAAAGGGAGTCATTAAGAAAATTATGGACAAATATTTTTTTTCATTATTAGTGTTTATTTGTTATTGAGTTAGTCTGTTTTTTCTACAAATAGGTTGACATTGAGCGCATTTACTAAATAATCACTGGTGTCTGCAGTCTGATTATGCGTACGATTTTAGGACAGTTATAGTGCCGTCTGCCAACATCTGAGCTTTCCACTTACTACATAATAAGTTAACACTTGAGATTATATAGCTGTAATTTGCTAAATGTTAGATCTTTAAGGAAAACGAAATAGTGTTCTTTGTTATGTGTGCTGTTAGCGGGGAGGGGGTGTTAATGTAAAATAGTAAATATCTATATCTATCTATCTATATATATATATACACACACACACACACACACAATGATAATACATGTTAACAACCAAGCGTGCAATTCCTTAGAGGCTAGGTATCATGTCTCACTAAATATTCTTTCATCCTTTGTGTCTGAAGATCCTGCAGATATGGATGACAAACCAAATCTGGCTGAAGTCACGAACTTCGACAAGACCAAGCTGAAGAAGACGGAGACTCAAGAGAAAAACCCCTTGCCCACAAAAGAAAGTATGTATATTGTGCAATACAAATTACTGTTACTGTATCTGCCTAAAACTATTATTTTCTTATATATATATATGTTGTTAATTATTTTAGTGTATTTCAATATTAAGTGGTACAGTAAATAACGCGATACAGATAACTGCTTTCGTTTCACAAGATATACATTGCAAGAAGTTAATTGATCTGTGCAGAACTAACATATATCTTGTTTTTTTTTTATAGCCATTGAACAGGAAAAGCAAGCTGAATCATGAAAGCGCATCTTCCAATATGCACTGTACATTCCACAAGCATTGCCTTCTTTTTTTTCACTTCTTTTAGCTCTATAACTTTGTAACAGAAAGTAAGTTGCATTGTGATGATTGGACGAAAACAGATGATGGTGCTGCCCCCTTTTTACAACAATTAATGAAAACAACTGACACTGTCACGTTGGAGGAGCTGTCTGTCCGTCATACCTGTCTTGGCTTTCTTTGGTCCTGTTGCTGGCACTAAAGACCTTGCATGTCAATGAGGGAAAAACAAGGGTGTGACCACAGGGATCTCATTTAACATCTCAATACAATAAGAGGTCCTGTGATCTGTAAAATGCTTTGAATTGGGTGCCATTTTTTGTTGTTGAAATGATTTGAATTTTTGGAATGCACACAATTTTGTTTTGATATGCAAATAAAATTTTAAAACATGTAACACTTTGTTATACTTTTTGTGGAATCATGGTGTGGGTTTCATGGAATTGGAGTGTTGACTACAGGAAGAATTCCCACTTACGGTTATATATAACTAACGCAAGGGGACCTGAATTGTCTTACAAATTTTACTGGACATTCATCTTAATGGATAGCTATACATTTTATTTTTCAGTCTTTTAATGATTTTCTGGACTACTTTGGTAAAATAAAGTACAGTAAGAATCCCAGCATACACGTAAGAAGTGTTTTATTTTTTTTAATTTATTTATATTATTGTGTTCCTAAGTATTTATTTTTACTAAAATATATACTCTAGTTTAACTTAAAAAAAACTAAATAAAAATGCACATAGCATTTAAAAAATATGTTATTTTTAGGAGAAAATAATATACAATTGATGCCAATGTGCAAGCTTCTATAAAGGCCACGCTAACATCAGCATAAATCTTGTAAATAGTGTTCAAAGATCAATGTTAATTCACAATCAGAAAGGAACTTATTTTTCAGTAATTCATTGGTTATACAAATACTGCTAAAGGCTTGTAAAAGTAACATCAAATGTTTATGTACATTTGTAAGGGTGTGCTGTTGCTGGAAGCAAGGCCTATGTAAAAACATTCCCTGAAGAGGAAAAGGATACTTGTAACTTAAAGTAAGAAGAGACAAGTCTGCAAATTGTCATTCGCTAAATCAGTTCATGGCTGTCATGAGATCATGCATGAGATGCTGAACCCTGCTGAGGTCACACTCCTGTCCTATAATGCACTTTGTGCAACCAGAGAAGCACGCAGGACACCTGAACACGTCAGTTTATCTTAAGGTAACCATTTATTTTGTCATTCCTTTCTAGAATTAGGTTTAGTTAGACATGGATCTTCAAAATAAGTTGTCTTAAAGAACAGCACAGAAAACGCCCTTTTCTCTAGTGGCATTGTCTTGATAGTGCTGATATCAATCTGGAAGGAGGTGTGCTAAAAATCAACTGCAGAGAGGGTGAGATGTATTTACTGTAAGCCACAGTAAATCTAATTTAACTTATGTGCTTTAATAAAATTAATATTAATAACGAGCTACGTTTTGCACGTCAATATTAATGATTTAATTCATGAGAGAAATTGAACTGTACAGTACGTGTATAGCTTAATGTCACAGATTTGTTGGTGGGTAATGTTCAATAATTATGCAGTCAGATCTGCCAATATTCTGCACAGAAAAGGGGATGTTGCCCACAGGAGTCACCCTTAAGAAAGAGGCCCCTGGTGGTGACAAAGGCACCTCTGATGTAAAATAATTTACTGGAAAGTGAGACCTTCAGTTGTCACCTTAAATTTATGAAGTCATGGTTTTAAAACCGAGGGAAGTCTGATCTACTAATACACCCCCCACCAGATTTGTGTTACACTCTTACCTAACAATCTTAAACCTGGCACCTGCCTGTTACTCTCCTGAAAAAGGGAATACTGACTTCCAAAAAAATAGCTAGTTGTCGTAAAAGCTGCGGTCAGCTCTGCCAGCTGCCAAATGACCTAGAAGAAGGAAGTGGGTAACTGAAATAACTGTCTTTCTTCCATTTTATGCAGGATCTTTGTGCCTGCGTCAGCACAGTCAGGAATCTAAATGTAAATGATGGCTACACTTAACCACAAGCCTATTGTCTTGCAGGAACTACCAGCAGTGGTATGCAGTTCCCTAGAGGCAAATATAATGCCCAGAAGATCATGCATCCTTTTTGTTTTTTGTCAATGTACTGTACCTGTTATTACAGTGTCTGGGTAGTATTTAATTCACCCTAGCATGGCCTTTTATATCATAAATCAACTCTGCAGGGTTTCCAGCGTGTTGTTGCTGAAGTTGTTGTGTTTTTTTTTTTTTTTTTTTTTTTTTTAATGTCCGTAAGATAACTTGAATTGTGTTTAAATCTGTACATGGCTTTAAAAAAAAGACTGCTTCAGAAGGTACCGTTATGATAAATGTATTGAATATATTACAGGTTGTTATATTGTGTTTTTCATGGTTACTATGATACATCGTTATAGCAAAATTATGTTTTTTTGATACAGGTTGATACTACTTTTGATAACAACATTCAGAGGATTTGTTTAAATATGTGTGTTTATGACAGTATTCAAAACGCAAATGCCAGTATGTTTAATTGCATCCTAAATTCTTAATGTAGGTGCCAAACAAATACTGTTTTAATGGATGTAGAATTACTGTACTCTTGAGAAGCTGTAGAGATTGACTGTATTACAAGTGTAAAGAGCAGTCTCCTTACATTTACATTGCATTTTAATTTGCAAGTGTTTTGGTAGCTTTCACGTCGATATGGCAAGCACAGCCCTGCAGTATATCATGAATTAGGCTCTTTGTTGGATTTGGTAAGCCATGAGTCTCACTTATGGCTTCAGGGGGTCCATTGAAGCAGCCTCCTCACATGTAACTATTGGCTCAAAGACAATGTCACGTGGACAATCAATTGTTACGTAAGACATTACATTAAGGCATTTCAAGAGAAGCCCGACCTTTATCTGCAGCCCCAGATCATTCTGTATACATAGCCGAATGGCCCCTCCTGTATATTAAACAAATCTTATTTTTTATTTATTTTTACATTTTTTTTAATGTCCTGAATGCTGGCTTAGTAACCCAGTCAGGGCCCCACTAATCTGAAAACTTGCCTCTTGTCTAGTGATGTGAAAGATCTTCATGCTTCTAAGCAGAAAGCTTGCACTCCACAGCATGTTAGTTCGTTACCCTACTTGGATCAAAAGGAAGGTCAAGGTCAGCGCTCCTTGTTCTCTTGCCAGTAAGAGTTTCTGATGATCAGGCATTGGCCTCAGCTGCCTAGAAGCTGTTACCTTCTAACATTGTTATAGTCCACTGTGGCATAGCACATCTGACAAAGAAAGGGAGAAAATTATTTGTTGTAGCCTCACAATTCCTTTTTAGATACGGTTTAGTATGCCACCTTGTAATGGTATGACTGAAAACTTGTTCACCGTAATGCATTGAAAATGGCACCAAAGGACGGTAGCTTTTCAGTCCCTCTTCACTTTGACTATGATAAAACGCAAGGACAGTCTTGATGTGCGTGTGTGTGTGTGTGTGTGTGTGTGTGTGTGTGTGTGTGTGTGTGTGTGTGTGTATATATATATATATATATATATATATATATATATATATATATAGTCACCTTTTGGCTCGCCACCCAGGCTCTCACGGATTCTTCTCCCTTCACAGTCACAATCCAACACACAGGATTGTACTGATCAGCGCTCATGCGCACTTTTTAATAAACACAAAATGAAATAAATACAAAACAAACACCTAGCTCCTATTTGGAGCACTGACTAAACATAAACAGGAACCTAACTATCACGTTAGTTTTGAAAGAACCACGTTATAGCAAGCATGTATTTTATTTACATGTGATACTAGGTAAAAGAAAGTTATCCGTTTACTCGTGTGCTTCCTAGGTAATATCAATTCTGGGTCAAAACAGGTCACTGGCCTCGAAGCATGCTAGGCATTAGAGGAAAGAGCTAGTTCAGTGGTTACATTAAAGAGTGAGGTAAAGTGGTGGTGGAAACTACATGAAAGTAATGTACAAATGCTAACTGAGCCAGACTAGACTGTGACCAAATAGCTTTCCTAGTACAAAACATTTTTATATAATGAGGTTTTATGTCACTAGAATGGTAGAATACCTGCATAATTCTCGGTTTCCAGTTTATTTAATGTTTTGGGGTTAATATATGCTTTATTATTATTATTATTATTATTGGAGTAAACATTTGCTTTCACTCACGAAGTGGATGAACCATTTGCATTTTTTTTCTTTCTTCCTAATTGTATTTAGATCATTGTTTTGTACAGCAAATCCAGACTAGGCCCTGTTGTTAAAGATTTAATGCGGGAACCCCATTCTAAATTAAGCAAGCAATGACAAACAAGTCTGTGTGAAATTTCTTATCAGATTAGCAATATCCAAACAAGACATTAACTGTGAGGCCTAACATAAACATTCAGCGAGAGCGGAATGTGTTTACTAAGAAATAAAGCAAACTGGTTTTACATTTGTATTTCATACTGCACATAGGGATCCTTTAGTTGCATCATCACAGATGTAGAAGACAAGCAAGCTACAATAAAACTATAACACTGTCACCTTAATATGTTTTTAATAAGAAAAGGGTATACTGTTACAGTACAAGGTTTTTTAATTTAAATTTAAGTATGGGGCCTATTTAGTACATGCATGGCTTTCCAGCACTGCGGAGCTGGATCTGCAAATTCCTTTGCTCTTGATTCTCTCTTTACTTTGTTCCGGAACAAATTTATACCTCATTGTGAATGCAAGATATTTTTAAGGTGACACATAAAATATCAAAGGAGTTGAGCAATAGCACATTCATACACACGTTTAAAGGATTCAAATGTTGGTCACTGCATGGGGTGTTCAGTTTTATTTTTTTTGAGTGAAAGTAATTTTTTAGAGGGTTTTATTGTTGCATGTAATCTGGATCTGTGGCAGGATACTAAATTACATCCTCCTTATAAAAATTAATAATATCTGTATTATTACTCAAGCACACAGCACCTGCAAAGAGAAGCAGGTGACATTGATTGAAGGTTGATTCCCAAATCAAATCTCTGCTCGACCTTTGGAGATGGTTTCAAAGATTGATCTTCCAATGTTCATTATCGCAGGTGGCGCATTCTGCATTAATTGTTACATCCCTTTGCCTTCTTGCTATATTTTTTCCTGGCCAAATGTTAGATTTTGTTTTAAGAAACTGAATAATGTAATGATCAGTATCATTCAAATCTGAACACAGGTATTCTTCTTTAAGAAAACAAGTATAATAATATTGCAGGTAGTGCTCAGTGGTTTTAAGCAAAGCTGGTTAACCTTAGAGACCTTACTAATGTAATTTACAGAAGTTTAGTATCACGGATTTTACCATTCAATAAGGAGACCAGCAAACAATATGATATGAGATCAATAGTTTGGTTAGCAATTAAATGTAAATCACAATAGAAACCAGATCCTTAAGCCTGTATATCTGTGAGAAATAGATTAACACTTTAAACCTGCAGTGCAAACAGTTGTTTGCTGTTTACCGTATCTCCACAGGCAGACTGGATCTTTATGCAGTGTGTTTTTTCCATTCGTCTTCATGTTTTGCTTATTTTTTTCACACTGTTACTGGTGAAACTATTTTCATTGTGTTCCAGAAATTAACAACATACAACAGTGGTCCCACTTTAGTTTAAGAATCTATCTCTCTCTCTCTCTGTATATATATATATATATATATATATATATATATATATATATATATATATATACACCACCTATATATATATATATATATATATATATATATATATATATATATATATATATATATATATATATATATATATATATATATATATATATATATATATATATATATATATATATATATGTGTGTGTGTGTGTGTGTTGACAAAAAACAACCATTTATTACTAGATATCCCATGCAACAGAAACAGCCAGTATCAAATGCCTTTTTTCCAATAGCTGTCAGATTAGGAATACCAGGGTATGTATGTATGGATAAACATGCAGTAAAATGAATATAGTTTAAAAATAAACTAATACTAACACACAATGGCCTTATTTACTGTACAGTTGCTAATGCATATTACTGCATGTGTCCTGGGGTGGTCCCTCGGAAAAGACGTACTGGTGTGGCTAAATCAGACAAAGACAATATTTTCTGCCCTTCCCCCAACTCTTACATTACATCAAAGCTTCCTTCCCTTCAGCTTCCCCAATCTGGGTACCATTGTTCTTTTTTGTGATCTGATAAAGTTAGCCTTTCCTTGTAATACAGTTCACATCTGTGGATGGTTTTCAGACAGTCAGCTGACACAGACACAAAGGGAAGCTACCAGCTGATGTCTCCACTCTTAGCATCTTGACAGATTTTACCTTTGCCTTTTACCAACTGTACACTCTACTTCCCTGCTGCACACATATCACGCAGGAGCCATGTGAAGCTGTGCTAATGATTGAAAATGATTGACCTTAACACATAGCTGCAATAAATGTCCTCCTGAGTCTTGTTACTGTTTCTATAATCTGCTCAGATACAGAAATACAACATATTTGTGGGATTCTTTTGTGGTAATATCAGTTATTTGGTATTCTACTGCTGATAAGAAAAACCTAAAAATCTTCTCAAGTAATAGTAACACATATTGCTTAGACCTGATAGTAATGAGTTATAAAAACAACAGTAATATACAATATGATTCTGCATAATTAGCATAATTTGAGCATCATTGTGTATTTCTTGTTAATACATTGCTCCCCCTTTATAACTCTGTAGTCAGAATCCATAGGCGGGGTTTACATACAAGTTTTAATCGCGCTACTATAGTGCTTTCATGACGTGTCATGCACAAACGACGCATGATTATGCTCATTCCAAAAGTGCGCGGCAAAAAAAGAGTGAGACCTAAGTGTCATTACAGTTTGGTAAAGCATGGTAAAGTGCGTGGTAATTGGCCTAATTAGTCCGATAGAAACAAACTCGACAGCCGTGTAAAATACTTCACGATAGACCACGAATACAGCGATATACCGCGATCATGAAATACCACGATACCGCCTCCACTTCCCCTCTATAAACGAACGCTCTTATCTGGGAACGTTCTTTCCACCCTGTGGTCCTCCTCTGGACTGTAGCGTAAGATTTTCCTTATCCCAATCTTACTAATACAAATCAGTTAAATATTCATCCATCCATTATTATCAATCCGCTTCTCCTGGTGAGGGTCGCTGCTAAATTATATATAAATTGTATATAGAGATTTTGATTTATACTAATACAATGATGTCAGCAGTTTATAACATCATTTATTCATTTCAGTGTATTATGAATAGGGCTGGGATTTAGTCACGGTGGTTGCGGGTGTCACGGATTCCGTGTCTTTTGCTAGTGTCCGCGATTTAATGCTGATGTGTGTAACTTGCGGGGATGTTAGTAAATTGTGTTCAATCTGTATGTTATTTTATTGGAGTGTTTCTCATTAACATTACATTTCACATTTAAAAACAACGCATTTATCGTTTATTAATTCTAATACATAATTACATATTTTGAACTAGCAACAACACCGTACTTGCTGTCCTTTTTTATTTTTTGGAAGAAGAAAAAAATTCTGAATCAAACTAAGCTCTTCGATTAAATACTTCTTGAAAGTTATGTTAACAGTTCATAAATTCAGTGTGTGTGTGTGTGTATGTACTATACTAACTGTCAACATTAGCTGCGGGACATACATTGAACAGTTTCCTCTTTTTAATTGAAATTATTGTTCCACGTGTGTTTTAATTGTTGTACAGTTGCACATAATTTAATGTACATGTCTCTTGTCAGCCCCACACCCTCTTTATGTGATCCTCATGTGTATTTCTCGACATCAGTGTGTTACGCTTGTTGTCTCTTACCATTTTTCCCCTGTTTGCATCTTTATTCTCTGCTTAGTTCAGCATTTATAAATGCTACTGTTAGATAGCCACCATTGCAGAGCAAATAAAAAAGCAACACATTGAAATTTAATTTGCTCGTCTCGTCCTGGGCTTCAAGAACTGTGGCCAAAAGTTTTGCGTCACGTTATATAATTAATTAATTTCACGTCATAAAGTCGAATTAAACCTGCTAAATAATGTCACATTAACATATTGAATTAAATACTGCTTTGCAGTTTCCATATACCTAACGAAAAACTGACATAAATTGAAAAATGTGACATTTCTAACTCTAACATGAAATACTGTACTACTATTATGGCTTCTGGTAGACTAGCAATATAATTTTGTAGTTTCTGTAGCCCCTTTCACACTGGTATGCTCTACCTGGGTCAGGACTCGGTGTCATGCAGGTCGGCAATGTGATTTCTCACGGCTTTTGATAAAGCAGGGTTGACCCGGGTGACAGAAGCAAGTAAACAATGCACGTATTAATGACCCGGAAGCAGCTTGTTACGGATGCTTCCATCCAAGCTCCTCTGGATTGAACTGTCAGCCCAAATGTTGATAAGAGCAAATGTTTCTACATCTCTGCTGTAGTCTGGATCATGTTGTGTCTCAATCAACAAAACTATGGCTAAACAGAATAAACAAAAACTTTCCTTGCAGAAGTGAAACCTTCACGCAGGCGTGGCTCACAAACGGCCATCAAGCATTTTGTCTCGCTCAACCCGGGTCAAAGTGTGTCAACCCACATCCTGAGGTAGGATGCTGGAACCCGGGTCAGTAGTTTCACACTATGCAAGATTGCGACCTGGTAGCCAGGACCCGTGTCCGGACCCTGGTAGGACTGCAGGTGTGAAAGGGACTTTTGATCACATGATGTTAAAAAAAGATATAAATGATGTTGTGGCAAGCTGGCTTGTGTGGTGACGTCAGACCCAGAAGAAACATACAGCACTGCGAGTGAAATGAATGTGCTTCTTGTGTGTTTTAATAAATAACCAAATAAAACAGTTGAACAAAACAAAACACAGCACACAAAACAAAACAAAACGACACGTTGACTAAAACAAATAGACAAAACACGGCAAACACTAAACACACAAGTATTATGCTGATCTATGTCAGCACAAGTAGCAATTGCTTTTTAGTTGTAATTTACTCTCCTTCTCTCTCCCGTTCTTTCGCCCTGAACACCCAGCCCTGAGTGAGTGATTTGTGCACATATACTGTATATACAACTGTTCCGGGATTCAATTACTAATTAATCATTCACTTGAATCCCAGCACGTGAACTAATCTGTGCAATCCCCGTGCTCATATACTAATACACATTTTACCTGCACGTGAAGTGATTGTGCAGTCCTCATGCCTAAATACAAGTACACATTTTAAATCACCCGTGTTACACAGACCCACACTCCATGCTCCAATAGATACACACTACATAAAACACAAAAATATGCACAGGGGCGGGGCACCCCTCTACAGATGTTCATGATTTTTTTCTTAAATTATGTCTCAATCCTAAAATTCTAAGTGATGCAAAAAGTTTGGCCATAGCTGTACACTCAACCACAAGGATGACAAAACAGAAAAGATCCCACGGGCCCTTTCACTTTCTTTGGATAATTCTGTCTGTACACAGTATAAGCACAGTAACATACAAGCACAGCTTTCTAAGATCACTTCAGATGGAGGAAGGAAAATAGTAATAATACAGGAGTTGACTAATAACCAATAGTTCATCAATAACCTGGTAAAATAAGCATTGATACTACAAATATGCCTCTTTTAAAAACTGTGAAACTTTGTTCATTAATACAGCACATTTGTATTCTGTATAGCTGATGTTCCACTGGCTCCAACATTTTACTCCAAATCAATACACTTCTGCAAAATGACTGGATATGACATATGTCAGTAAACTGAGATCTGGTCATGTGAACGCAATCCCTGCCAGGCAGTGCAGTGCATGAGGGCCAGCAGCCACTAGAGAGAGAGAGAGAGAGAGAACAAAAAAAAAAAAACAGTACGATGTGAGAGCAACATCTGTTAGACTATCTGGACTGTCCCGGCCATATAGGGACTGCGGGCATGTATGCAAAAGTGACTTAAAGGTTGACATAAATGAATTATGTGATCAATGTAATTGGCATTCATGGGACTGTGATATTATTAGGAGCTATTCCCTGGGACGTTTCATTGCACTAGTTCCAAGTTGTAAAAATCTTCAATCTAAAATCCATGGTCAAAGTAACATATTAAATAAAAACATTGTACATTTCATTAATTTATGTGTGCCTTCAACACAGTAATAGTCACTGTTGTATACACTGTAACCTGGGCCAGCAAACAGAGTATACAGCATCATGGTTTCTCTAGAATGAGGAAATATAGTCACATGACAAAGAAACATGCTCCAAGCAAGCAAGTTGAAAGCCAGGCAGAGACAGCCAATTACATATATAGAGACATATCAATCCATATTGGAGAAATAGAGCTACAAGCTGATTGCCAATATAAACAGGAAATTGTATTTTTACCTATAAACTTCTAGTTGACTTCAGAACAAAACAATTCCCAGTCCACATTTGAAATACTCATTGCTTTCTTCCATTACTGTCTGAGCCTCAAAAACTTCTGAAAGGTTCAGTTTGCTTCAGTTTCAAATTCTTGGGCAGCTGTTCCCAGCAGTTTTACAGCCCCCAAAGAAATATAGGAATTTGAAAAATATGGTAGGTTGAGGTTGTACCTAAGAATAAGCTGTAATGGCACGAACACTTTTAATTGTAAATGTAATTGTACTATACCCTATTATAAAACAGCTAATTAAACCAGTTGGGAGTTTTTAATTCTAATCTATTTTCAGGCTGCAGTGACAATTGACAAACAGAGCTCCAACTGTTGTGCTGCAAGTTAGTCAATCAGATCTAATGCTTCAATAATTAAGATCCCAATAGGCCCTCATTGTTGTAATCTTTTTAAACAATTTTCCATATGTGAGTAGTGCAGTGTCTATGTATATTTTCCTGTATAATGCAATGGGAGTTAGGGTTTCTAGCACTCTTGTCGGAAATACAGAACACATGTTTTAATCGACTATGCATGTTTATATTTCAACGTAACCCCATGATTACTCATCGTTGTAATATGTCGGACTGATGACATAAATCCCAAAGGAAACAGCCAACTTGGAATTATAAAATTGTGTTGATTGTTTTGATACTTCAGTCCAGAAAAGCAAAGTGACTGAAAATATCTTTAGGACTACCTTATTGTTTTAGTTCTGTCTCTTAGTATCCTAGCCATCTTTAAATCATAAGTGTTAGCCCTACAAACACGTATACATATATTGAAAAGGTGAATTCTTACAAGCGACTTCCTGATAATGAGTTCAAATGTACAAAACATGGAACAACAATAAGGGGATTTGATACTGAATAGAAAGGAAGTAGCGACCTGCTAAAGAGGAAGCACACTTAATTGCTGCTTCTGCTTCCTGTGGAGATTATGAGTAGATTCGACATGCAGTACAGTAGGTGGGTGTCTGCCTTGAAAAACAGGATTTTAGTCATTACATTGTATCTAAAAGACCATCACTGATTTTAATAGGCTCAAAACCAATTACAAGAAAAAGTGTGTAATGCTCACTTTCCAATCGCAATTCAAACTTCAGATGAAATCAGCCTTATATTGTATTAAAGTGTTTTATTATATTCATTAATATTAAGACATATGAATAAAACTACATTGCAATGCTATTTTTCAAAGTAATTTGATTAATAGATTTTTTGTATGTTTTAATTTACATTCATTGTTCTGGGGTTCAATTGCTCTGGCCTGATAAAGATGGATATTAGTCATCTTCCTTAAGGGAATGTTCAATCTGAAAGCCTAGTTCTTACATACCTGTTGCTAGAAACATGACTGGAATCTAGAATTAAGGTTGCTATAGAAACCTTTTTTTGGAAACATTATTTAACTCAATATTCTGTACTAATTAACTTGAAAGTTGAATACTTACAGATATATTTTTAGGCTAACTTGTCAAATGCCAGATAAAGGTTCTCTGGGTTAACAAAATGTTAGCTAGCTCAAGCATGAGGGATCTTGTTTTTGTTACAGAAGGTACTAGGTAGGATCCCTGCAACTGGAGCTTGTCTTAGTGTAACATACTTAGTACTTTAATTAAAATCACTAGTGCTGGTAGTTTCAGTGGATATGTTGGGATACCAGGTCCAAATACGGCTCCATTGCAATCAAAGCTGCCCATTGGCTAGGTGTTCGTGGCCAGATTCAGAAAGCTGAAATCTTGGGGCAGTCATCCCACTGCCCCTATTACAAAGCAGAAATGTAACTTCTCCAGCACAATTTAAAACTGACAGCTTGCATACAAAAATACATGTTGCATTAACAGAATAACATGTTAAATCGAGCTTTCACGTTTTTAACCCAGGTTACTACTATCGCATGACAACCCCAAGACAGACATGGCCAGATTTTGGCTCCTGAAAGCGTCAGGGTCTGGCTGCTGAGACATATTTCAGCTTTATATCATAACATATAGAGTATATGGGGGATGATGGTAAATCAGGGTTTTGTTGTGTACAGCAGTTTGTGATGCATACTATACATCACTGGAAGTGACACTTTCCAACTACTTGCTCTCTTTTGCTGGCAGAGGTGTTAGTTGATGTGCACTGTCTTATAAATATAGCATGTCCATACATAAGAACATAAGAAAGTTTACAAACGAGAGGAGGCCATTCGGCCCATCTTGCTCGTTTGGTTGTTAGTAGCTTATTGATCCCAAAATCTCATCAAGCAGCTTTTTGAAGGATCCCAGGGTGTCAGCTTCAACAACATTACTGGGGAGTTGATTCCAGACCCTTACAATTCTCTGTGTAAAAAAGTGCCTCCTATTTTCTGTTCTGAATGCCCCTTTGTCTAATCTCCATTTGTGACCCATGGTCCTTGTTTCTTTTTTCAGGCTGAAAAAGTCCCTTGGGTCGACACTGTCAATACCTTTTAGAATTTGGAATGTTTGAATTAGGTCGCCACGTAGTCTTCTTTGTTCAAGACTGAACAGATTCAATTCTTTTAGCCTGTCTGCATATGACATGCCTTTTAAGCCCGGAATAATTCTGGTCGCTCTTCTTTGCACTCTTTCTAGAGCAGCAATATCTTTTTTATAGCGAGGTGACCAGAACTGCACACAATATTCAAGATGAGGTCTTACTAGTGCATTGTACAGTTTTAACATTACTTCCCTTGATTTAAATTCAACAATTTTCACAATGTATCCGAGCATCTTGTTAGCCTTTTTTATAGCTTCCCCACATTGTCTAGATGAAGACATTTCTGAGTCAATAAAAACTCCTAGGTCTTTTTCATAGATTCCTTCTCCAATTTCAGTATCTCCCATATGATATTTATAATGTACATTTTTATTTCCTGCGTGCAGTACCTTACACTTTTCTCTATTAAATGTCATTTGCCATGTGTCTGCCCAGTTCTGAATCTTGTCTAGATCATTTTGAATGACCTTTGCTGCTGCAGCAGTGTTTGCCACTCCTCCTACTTTTGTGTCGTCTGCAAATTTAACAAGTTTGCTTACTATACCAGAATCTAATATACCAATACAATAGTTTCTTGGGTGCTGAGGCTCTGCGAGGAGTTGGTAAGCCCAAGATTCAGTTTCTGTGGTGGCAGTTATAAACCAGTCTCATACGTAATTAAGATAAGCCACACTGGTGCTTCTCAATTAATCATCATTGACTTTGATGAAAATATTTTAAATCAGTTCCTGTGAATAAAGAACTCTTTTGATAGAGACTTGGCAGACTAAACCATAGTACTACAATGGATTTTCTGACATAAAACAGTGCAAATAATTACATTCCATTCTAAATCCATCTCTGTGATGAATTTAATTTTAGTATTTCAAAGGGCAAGTTTGTCCAAAGTTCATGGTTGCCTAATTTGAAAAAGCATGGTTTCTCGAAAATAAACATCTTGTTTTCCATAGGAAAGATGCTTTATATATTGTGTTGGTTTATTAGTTCCTGATAAGTTTCTTGGGATATTGTCGGGTAGTATTAGGAACAACAAATACCACAAATCTGAGATCAGACTTGAAGTTGTGTTTTTTTTTTTTTGGGGGGGGGGGGGGGGGGGGGGGGGGGGGGACTATTAAATTAAAGCGCGCCGCTAAGAAGTGTTGTTGGCATCACTATGAAGCATAGACGTAGCATAACTATTGCATAGACATAATGCATAATGCATAAAGGAAAAGCAGTGTGCCAATGCCAAAACAGAATTATTGCCAACATTTCAAGGGCAGCTGCATGACTTACACAGAGAAAGAAGAACAAATGGGATGGATTCCCCTATTCAGCAAGTTCCTGTTATTTGTATTTGTTTTTTCAGGCTATATGGTAAAATAAACTTGAGATGCCTGTAACTTGAGATGTGTAACTGAAACACCAGGCAGCACAAAATGGATGTGACCCCTAAGGCTTCACACAATGGCTTCTACTCACTGCACTCACTTCAAATAACTGGCCCGTTTAGATTTATAGCCTGTTGTCTTACCAAATCTAAAATTGCAAGGTGTTCTCCAAGACGTTGCCTTGCTTATGGTATTCAAATTTTTTTTATATTTATGTACTTGGAATCCTGTTATTTTTAAACGAATAATGTCGAATAATGTCTTAAAAATAGGGTAAGATTTAAGTCATCATTACTTCATGAGACATGTTGAAGATTGCAGCCTTTTAGTTGTTTCCTGTAAAAAACTATCCATACAATTATGGTTAAATTTATTGATTTGTTTCCCGAGTAACAGCAGAACTGATATGTCTCAAATGTAACCTTATGATGTTACAAACATTTAGTAGGGATATCTCATTAGTGGGTGTGTTGGAAATATAATGAGTTCTGGTTTGGAAATCTCCCTCCCGACCTGTGAGGGTACTAAGCAGCGAAAGGGAAAGTTTTTGGATGGGCTGGCCTGACAATTAATTTCCAGGGTCGGGAAGTCAGTAAGCCTGGAAGAAGGCGAGACATAGTTGCAGGAACGTATTGACCTAGAAGGTAAATGAAGTAGCAGCTGCAAGTAATAAAGGCAGCCTCAATCGTTTACCAAGGGGTCATGCGTTTTAGCATAAAGGGGCCGTTAATTGTTAATCTTTTCCTTCGCTTTTTTGTTGTTATAAACTGGAAGGATCGTGTGAGACGCAGAGAAAAGAGTACTTGAACTATTCGTGAGTGTTTTGTTTGTTTGTTTGTGTCTGTTTAAGTAACTGTCAGTGTTTGTATATTACTAGTTGGCTAAGCATATATCGGAGCTGTTGCCTTGGGCCAGAACTAAACCGGATCAATACTGCACTCCACTCACTGTTTAAAATTGTTATCGCCCACCACGAGCACTACAGCACGCATCTGGACTGGTGACCGTGTATTGTATTATTGTGGGGCAGATAACATGTGTTATTATTTTGGTTTGCAAAACCATTTACATTATTTACCTCCATGCTTTACACATTGGTATGTATTGCAGGGGGCTTTCCTGTTTGGTCGCCAGACTGGATTATAATTGTCTGCCTGTGATTATTCCTGCACTGCATCACCTCTACACCTGTTCACTATCAGCAGCCACTTTGCCACAGTGGGCCATTAACAATATTGTGCTAAATGCAATTAAATGCATCCCAGAAAATGATATCTAATCCATTGGAGGACAAAATTGTTTCCTTTTTTGCCTTCCTGTCAGCCCCCTCTGTAGCTGCAACATTATTTTGTACAGTCACTGTGTGATGTAAAGCTGAAGTGGCATTGAGCAAAAAAGTTGCAATCACTGTGCCACATATTGATCTTATCTGTTCATAAAGGACTGAATTCCATCCCACAGATTTTGCAGTCATTGCTCTACTTTTGATATGACTGTCTGAACTCATATGTGTTATTGGGACCTGCAGGTTGGCTGGCTTCCAACATGCACATTCAAGAAACCTCATTTCCTGCCTTGCTGTACTGCAGCAAAGGAAAGCTTCTTTGTTATTTCTGTAGCTGTTTTATTTCATTATGGTCTTCAAATGCACTCGCTATTACCTGGGACAAATGTGTATATGTTACGGTAAAAGTCAGAATCTGGTAAATGTTAAGTTTCACTGGTAACTGTCAACCTTTACCAAGTTAGGTGGTAAATGTCTGGAATCATGAAGAAATATATTGTTTTTCAGAAATTTACTAATGAATCTTATGATTTACCGAAGTTTATTGGAAAATGTCCAGAATTGTGAAAGAATATATTTCTTTTCAGACATTTACAGAAATCTATTTGGCAAAAGCATTTGATTATTTTTGAGATTTACCGGTAAATGTCAGAAGTAAAGCGTTAAGGTGTTTATTTCGGACATGTGACACTTTTCTTGATAAATGTCGACATTTACCAGTAAATCTTGAGATTTGCTAATATTCTGACTTTTACCGTAACATATAAACAATAAAGAAAATAATGAATTATTTCAAGATAAAAAAATAATCCATAAATTGTAGCAAAGCAATTATTTTATTAAACATGGTAAACTGATAATTGCTTATTTGGGGACATCAGAAATGTGTTCATGGTTGAGGGAAATAGTCAAGACTCAACAGAGTTTACCTGTGAGTGTTGTTGCCATGTTGAATGGCCTAGTCAATAAGCAGTACATGGCTAAAACTATTACTAAAAGTCTGCATAATATGATGTATGTAAATGTGTTCTGGCAGTTTAGGAAATGCGGCCTCTTGACCATTTTGCACCAAGACCCATTTATTTTCTTTAAAAACACAAAAGACAAAACAAAAGCTTATGATTCAAATCTTAAAAACGGTGTCAACAAAGCGGAACTGCTTCCTACTACCGCAAAACGGAAACTGCTCATTATTCCTCCTAGAGTCTCGAAACAATAAGCAGCCTTCTTAAAGGGCCAGAACACATTTACATGCAACAGATTATGGAGACTGTTTTCTCCATCTGGCTACACATTCAGTGTGGTTGTACGTGTACGAGGTAGCTCAAATAATATTACCAGAAATGCAAACAGTGTATTTTGATCATGAAGGCCTAAAGTATATATTTTTTACTTCTTTAATCTGCTTTCTCTGAAGTACCTCCTCCTTCTCGTATGGATTGGCCCTCTTCCCATTAGACTTTTGATCATCATTGTCATCATTGACTTCAGGTCATCATTGTGACCAAGACCTTAGTGCACTTTTACATAGAAAAATAATATGCTGAGCATTGAGTAACAGACTTTTTACTTTTGTATTATTCATATGCAGAAAAATTACATAACACTTACTTGTGTGATTTGATTACTCTGAACACCTTTAGAACTCACTATGTTTAATGGACACAATTCTAATTGATCCAATCAAAAAACTGCTTTTTCAATAAAAATTAATCAAATCAGTATAACTAATACTACAGTAGACATACTGTGTGAGTGATGGTAATTGTGGAAAGTTATCGTTTTAATTAATGATTAATTAAATGATTAATTGAAATGATTTATATACAGTATCTTCAGATACATGGCAAGTGTTTGCAGTTACCTCTATATACACCATATCCATTACTAAGAACACAGTTTTATGATGTATCGTGTACATCAAAAATTGTCTCAGGTCAAATAGCTACAGATAATGATTTCTGCCGATGATATAAATGCAGTCGATAAGTAGGTACTGAAACAACGTTTGTGTTGGGCTTTACCCGCGATGGGAGTGGGAGTAAAAACAACCAAGCAATGTTTAGATTTTAAAGTTGTTAGTGCAAGACTGGGGTAGGAACCAAAAAATATATTTCTAACACCAGATTGTATAACAAAATATGCAGCTTTTGTTGTGGCTGGCAGAGGAGGGGTTGCATGAGTGAGGATATCCTGCCTGCCTGAGCCACTGTCTGTAAATGTGGTACGAGTATGCATTGGGGGAGGGTTTTATTTTTATTTAAAGAGGCAAGGCCTGATTACTGTATTTTAAAAAACTGTAACTTAAATTTTCTTTATAAAAAGCATAAATAACGTATATCTAGTTGTGGCAGGCTGGCGAGTGGATAGAGGCCCAGAGACAGTCTGTAGTTCAAAAAAATAATTATTTTATTATAAATACACAAAAAAAAGGGAACAAGGGCCAAAACAAAGCAATTTAAACACAAAAAGAAAGACAAAAAGCAAAACTAACAAAAATAATAATGTCCAGGCTGGGCAATGCCTTCACTGGATTTATCAAAGTTCAAAAAAATCACACATCAACAAAACCCCACCAACCTGCTTCCTCAGCTCCCTCTTCCTAAATGAAAAGCAGAGGCCTCCTTTATGTCAGGTGGCTGGGCTTTGATTGATCGTTAATTAAACTAATCATCTAATCAACCCCAGCCACCTGAACACAATGAACCAAGGCAGGGAGGGGAATTTAACCCCATCCCTGCCAATTTCTAGCAAGAGCAGAGCTGTTCTCTGCCACACTAGTCTACAAAAACAAAACAGTGTACACCCTGATTGATTAATCACCAGTGTGTTTCAAATAGCTGCTTTGAAAAAACAACCATGTGTGTATGAGAAAGGGGGGAGGGAGGAGCAGTAAAGAGGACATTTATAACTGAGGAAGTGGTGACAGAATGTCAGAATGAAAAACTAGCTGTCACATGTTAATTCAGGTTCAGAATTGATCCAGGGTGCTAAGAAGTCTTTAGTGTTCTTCCCTGCATTGTTTCAGTGGATAACCTGCAAACATGTCTGACAAACCAAACTTGGAAGAGGTCACAAGCTTCGACGTAAGCAAGCTGAAGAAGACGGAGACTGCGGTGAAAAACCCTCTACCGACAAAAGAAAGTATGTTTTTTTTTTTTTTTTTTAAATATTATTATTGCAATGGAATTTATTCGTTCACTAGAGAAAATCAGCTATTAGCATTTGCAGTATGATGTATTTTGTAAGGTTTTCTTCTTATTTTTATTTTTATTTTAAATAAATACATCACTTTTAAGTCAGACATGCAGCTGTGGATTTATGCTCTTTGTAAAACTATATTTTGATGTTCTTTTTTTTTTTTTTTTACAGCCATTGAACAAGAAAAGAAAGCGGCTTCATAATGGAAAGATGCCTTCCAATTAGAACTGTGCACCAAGCAAGAATTGTTTTTAGCCGTATAACTTCAACAACAGAAAACTAAGTTGAGTGGAGGAAGACAGATGACTGCATACTGTACACCCCTTTTACAACAACAATTCGAGAAAACTACACAGTCTATACCGAGGGCCTGCTTTCTTTGGTCCTGTTGCTGGCACAAAAGACTGTGCATGTCCATGAGGGGAAAACCAAGGGTGTGCCACCGAGTATACAACCAGGGAGCCTGTGATCTGTAAAACGCTTTACTATTTTGGTTATTTGTTCAAATGAATTGAATTTGTTTAGTGCACAACATTTCGTGGAAAATAAAATTTTAAAATGTATCTTTTTTATCTTGCTTTTTCAGTGCAAAAATGGGGAATTCTTGGATATAGAATGTAATTTGCAGGGTGGTCATGAGATGGGATCACTGGTAATAATGTGTTGGGGCAAGCACCTATATATCATATATATATATATAGTATCTATATATATATATATATCTACTATAATATATATATCTATATAAATATATATATATATTATATTATCATTATATAAGTTAAGACAGGAATTTCCTAAGTTAAGATATTTACACCAAATATTTTAAAGGGTTTTGCCCAAATTCGGATCAACTGTACAGTAAAAAACGTTCACAGTGGTTCTAATTTATCAAAAATAGTCTACCCTCAGTTCGTATTCATATCCAAGTAGATCTGTTATGGATATAATGTTACTAGCATCAGTAGAGTAAACCTTTACCTTAATCAAAACACCTTAAGTAAAACACCTGTAA